>NC_066585.1:534920081-535083888 GCF_024323335.1 Lathyrus oleraceus | reverse complement strand
TATATATATATATATATATATATATATATATATATATATATATATATATATATATATCGAGAACATTTCATTAATTTGAAAAATGAATGAAAATGATATTCATAACTTTTAGATTGTCTTACTTTATATTTATGATTTAGATTTTATCTTACTTAAAAATAATTTTATAATCAATTGTTATAATGAATTTATTTCTGTTATATTTTAATATTAATCAGATAATCTCTCTCGAAAATTTTAACAATTCTTTTATTGACACTTATACTATTTATTTAATAATTTTTGTTAAAAAAAATACTATTATATTATAAAATCATATAATTTTTCAATAAAAAATATCAATATAAATTTATAAAACTGTTTAAAATAAACTTATACTTTAATAATTAAAAAAAAGGCATCACAGAAAAATAAAAATATTTAAAGTAAACTTTGATGAGAATCTATTAAACTAATGTTCTTATTTAAATGTCTTTACTTTACTAAATATATAATGCTATAAAAATTATATTTTAAAATTTTTATAACAAATAAATATATATCGTGCAAATAAAAATATTATTATAATATTTGTATAATAATATTTCATAAAACTATCTTGATAGCAATATTTTATATTTAAAAAATTTATGTTGTAAAAATTCTATTTTGAAGTTTATTGAAAATATAAAATATACACATTATCACAATATTAATGTCAATGTAAAAGAATCTTAACCATGATTCATGAATGCAACCTTTCACTAAATGGTCCAAATGTGGTACAAAAGTGCTATATACCATTGATGGCTGCATTGTCGTTCTCCACAATACTATATTTGAGTGAGGTTTCTTTTTCAATACATAATAATAACCCTCCAAATTATTAATCTCAAGAAATTAATTTGTTTGATGACAATGGTGACCTCACGCATATTTTGTCGTTACTTGGTTTCTTTTTGACTTGAACACTACTACAGTGAAATGGCATTACTTGATGGATTAATACATACATATCTTTAATCATAAATTTAAAGAATAAATAAATAAATTCCACTTGGTGTAATCATCTTTATCTAAAAGGAACTATCCATTATACCATTTTTGACAAGTTAAACTTTTTCTACCTTTTGGGAGAGATTTGATGAATCAAATTAATCAAATTGTTCCTGTCACTTGGTCACTTGGAACGTTGATTAGAATTCTGAACGTACAGTGGGGGCGGCTATTAAGAACAAAAATCATTAAAAACTTTGTTTTAGATCTCACACGTTTTTAATGTTACACAAGAAAACAAGTTTTTGTATTTTATGAAAAATTTAAAGTAAGGTAAGTTGTCTTAGTGACTCATAAGCAAGCTTACAAAATGTTGATAGCGATGTTTATATTTTACTTAATGCTCACGAATGTTAATATAGTATTATCTACCATGCAGTGAGATGTAATTTCATATACTAATAAGATTTGAGTTGAATCTTTACAAATTATATTATATCAAATCAAATGTATTTTATTCTCCCATTTTGGTCAGGTTGATTGCAATGATTTCGATCTATTTATCGAGGATACATAACCAAGTTGAAGAGGTATATTGGGCTCGTTTTTTTCTTCTTTTCAATTAGTTCCAATAATTTTTAAAAAATGTAGTGTAAAAGATGAAGTCACTATTACGAAAAATAAGTTTTTATTTTAGGTTGAAAAGTTATTTTAATTTATTTTGATGGGGAATTTAAGGTAACAAATAGTATAATGGAAAGTGTGATATTTTTTCTCTAAGATAATTGATTGAGGCGAAAAATTATAAAGTGCGTATATCTATTGGACTTTGAGCCAAAGTGAAATTCCTCATATTTTCCATTAGTTTTCCCTTGGTTTGAACTATTAACGGAGGGGGTATAGGTTTGAGGACCATATTCACATCGATTGAAATGGTTAACCGATGTGAATTTTCTTGTATTTTTAAAATATGATCTTTTTTAATTATATATTATTGGTATAACCTATATTTTTTTTTTAAAACAGAACTTAAATGATACATTTTATACCATTTAATGGCTACAATGGAAAAACAGAAATTATACATAGTCACATTAAAGCCAAAATGACACACATTATATACATAAATTGGATATGCTAATCAAACATGACCAAAGTGACCCATAAACTATACATATTTATTTTTTACAACATCACTCAAATATATCATGGCTCAATTATGACCAAAGTGACCCATAAACTATACATATTTATTTTTTACAACATCACTCAAATATATCATGGCTCAATTGAACTCATAAAATTCAAGGAAGCAACTTGTCCAATGTGAATGGATGTACGCCATATAAGTCTTCATATATGAATAGTCGGTGTCCATTAATTAAACACGAAATATAAATTAGAATAATAATAATTTATCTATTTAAAAAAAGAATAAAATCAATTAAATACATTTATAACAATATTAACTATAAATAATAAGAATAAAAAATAACAAATAAATTATGGATAAATAATAAAAAAAATATTTATTTGTTAGTTTTCTTATATCCTTTCTTGATGATCATAACAAATAGCATGCACATCATCTGAATTATTTTCTTCATATAAGGTACACATGTGCGTTAAGAAAGAAACAATCTCAGAAATATCAAGAGTTAAATCTTGATTTTCATCACTAGTAGGAATGTGTTTTGCTTGGAGAACAATTAACCATCTATTGTTAGAAGGATCAGTGATATAAAACACTTGTATTACTTGTGATGCCATGATAAAAGGTTCGTTCATATAAGATATCTTGTGAAGGTCAACCCTGTATGAATCATAATTCATTAATTTGTACATCATCGTTACTGTCAATCCACTTGCCTTTAAATAAAGGCACTTTATATATAACATAATTATTCTCTCAAATCTATCCAATAACCCCAAAGTACACTGTAAATGTCATTAAAAGATTCTTATCTTTGAAACTAGAGAAGTACATGGATTCAACATCAACCACAACCCCACTATTTTGCATGGTACTATGATCATCCTTTGATTTTGTATCACTACAACAAATAATATATTTTACAAAAAATCTTATACCTCAACCAACGAACAACTGAGGTGAAACCATAGGCGAACCACATATCAATTATTTTAATTTTTTATATATATTCCATTGGTTGTGTTGGCAATAGAGGGGATACATTTTGATCAACCCCCTTCGAATCTAACAATTGCATTTAAGCAAATTTTATTTTACATTTAATTTTTTATTTATGAAATATTCCTTCAGTTGAGCTGGAAATCGAGGAGAAATATTTTGGTCATATTCCAAACAACTTCATTTTAGCTTATTTTGTTTTTTTATTCCAATACATTTTGATCAACACCTCTTCGAATCCTAGAAATTGCATTTAAGCATATTTTTATTTTACATTTAATTTTTTATTTATGGCATATTCCAAACAACTGCATTTTAGCTTATTTTATTTATTTATTTTATACCTATTCCCTCCTTGTACTGACAATCGAGGGGAATACATCTCTAACTGATACAAGATAATTGTAGCCTAATTAATAAGATGGAGAAAAATACATCTCTAATTGACACAAGATAATTGTAGCCTCATGTTCTAACTCATCTATTTTTTATGGATCAATGAATTAATATAATACATCATTGAAGAATAAGCATAATTTAGTTATAGTTTCTCTTACATTTTTTTTGGCAAGATGCCACGAATAGCCACTAATAGACGTTATTGATTAAGATATGACACACATAAGAGCTTAAGCCAATTAATTTGAGATATTTCATTAACACAATTTTGTTTACATTAGATGAGTACGCTTAAGGAACTTTGATACCCTACAAACACTCATAAAAACATTTTTTCTTTTTTAGATAAAGTGTGACATTCCCTATTTCTTCCAGGGTTTACTAGTCTCGTATACCCATATCCACCATTTCTAGATGAGCCTTCTTACCATATTTTGCATTGCCTTGAATATTGAGAAGTGTTCTAATTACATTATCACACACATTTTTCTCCACGTCCATCACATCAAGATAATATCTTAAATCAAAGCTAGACTAATATGGAAGATCAAATAACAATAACCTCATTTTCTATATATTTTTCTCAGTGATATTTTTTGTTTCTTTTCAAATACAACATTAATATGTTGTTGTCCTTGATAAATTTCCTCCCCGATTTAGGGCTTTGGAGCGATATCAAAATTCTGCTTTCCATTAAAAGCCTTATGCAATCTATGATATGGATGATTGTATCTTAGAATTTTTTTTATACCCAAGGTAAACAATCATTTTCCATTATTTAGTTGGTGGTGGCATGTGTCTACTTCATATATAGGATACACTTTATGTCCCTTAACCATGTACCCAGACAAATTATCATACGTAGGAACATCATTGATTGTGAAATTCAACATGACACACATCTTGAAATTTTCACCCGAATAGGCATCATCAACATCAATGTCTTCCTCTTATTAAACTCTTAAATCTTCAATCAACAAACTTAGATAAACACCTATGTTATTTCCTAGTTGTCATGAGACTGAAATCATCATAGATAACATCGTATATTTGCACTTCATGCACAACCGCAAAGATAGGTATTAAATTATCAGAAGAATAAGCCATAAAATATGGTTAGTACTCAAATTATCAAACAAGTTCATTCCATCAGTGGAAAGTACACGCCTAAGGTTTCTTGGCTCATGGCCAAAATCCAGAAACAGCTAATCAATTTCTTCCATTATAAAGAATCAGCTAAAGATAAAGTTTTCCATCAAATTTTCTTTCATCTGTATTCCATCTAATATTATTTGCATCATTTAGGTTAACAAACATTCTCTTGAAACTTGGAGTTATTGATAGGTACGACATTACCTTGGTAGGAGAACTCTTTTTGGTTACACAATCATCATCATCAATATTCTTATCCTTCAACTTGTAATGTAACCCCCACACTTCAACATTAATTTCATTTTTCATATTCATTAGTGTATAATATGAATTCACGATGACATACATGTATTTTGATATAGTTCATACCCATTGGACATAATATATTCATGGCCTCATATATACATTTCGACAACTTGTTACCTTCTAGAAGCATGTCTTTCAACAATTCAAGCAATTAAGTGAAGATTTTATCCTTCCACCCACTTTTTTTTTTCAGACTAAATTGTCTTAACACCACTGACAATCATTTGAAATTTTTGCACCCCGAATATAATATTTCTTCCTTGTTACTACATAAAGTATCATACACATGGACTCTCTTAAAATAATTTTCTCCAATAAAAAAATCATATCTTCTAGTCAATCATCCATATCTACATTATCTTCATCTTTGTGCGACATATTTAAGATTTTTTCACTTCACCATACCACGTCCATGTCTTATAATATTAACAAATTCTGTCACAACATAAATGACTCAATATTTCTTTCTTTCCATGTTTTTTAGTATTCCCACACAAAACCACAAGGAAAATAAAAAATTCCATTATTTTCAAAAATATTTATTTTAGAAAATTGAAGAAATTCAACCACTCCACTCTCATACTCCGCACTTAGTCTATTTGCTTTCATTCAACTATGACCCATAGCTACCTTCTAAAAATAAAATGAATAATTATGTGTTTTTTCATATATATCTTAGGTCCCTTATTAACTTATTTAACAAGTTAATATTATGCCAAAAGTATCCCCAAATAGAGGATCCTGAGAAACAAACAACAACAATAACAATAACAACAACAACATGAATTAAACATTTTAGGACAAAAAATTCCTTTACAACTGATACATTAAACCTTTTACTCTCAACAACAACAACATTAATAATTTTACAATAGCAACATATATTACTAGCATATTTAGCGAGAATGTTAAGCATAGGAGACATAATTGGTTCTGCCAAGATAAATTTTGATAAAGAGGTAGGTCATATTAGAAGTAATTCATATTTATTAGTTGTACTATTTTCTTAGCCCCTAAGTTTGTTAGAGGGTATTTTAGTATTTTATCCTATTCTAGTAACCCTAGTTTTAGCTTATAAATAGGGTGACAATCATTGTAACTTTTATCATCATGTTTTGTAGCCGTCATTCTCTGAATAGAATATTTCCATTCATCATTTATTCTACCTTTGCACCAACAATTGGTATATAGAGCTCCGGTTCGGATTCATTGGGAAACACGGGAAACACGAGTGAACGTGAGGTCTTGTGTGTTTGATTTTGATTCTTAGATTCGTGTTGAATCTTGAACAAAATCTGATCAGAATTTTAATTCTGTGGGTTGGGAAACACTGTGTGAGAAATCTGAGTGTACTGTGCAAGGTAGAAAGATGAACGGAAATGGCAACATGAACACCAAACTTCCAGTATTTGACGGTAAAAACTGGAATCGTTGGATGATCCAAATGCGTGTACTGTTCGGTGCTCAAGATGTTCTAGATCTTGTCACTGATGGTTATGTTCCGATAGCAGCAGATGCGACGGATGACCAGAAAAACGCGCAGAAGGAAGTAAGGAAGAAGGATCAGAAAGCATTGTTCTTCATTCATCAATGTGTTGATGTAAATGTGTTTGAGAAGATTGCAGATTCAACGACAGCAAAGGCTGCGTGGGACACACTGGTTAGATGTTATGGTGGTGGCGCATCAGTGAAGAAGGTGAAGCTTCAGTCCTTGAGAAAGCAATATGAGAATCTCAACATGAAGAATAATGAGAAAGTTTCTGAATACATCTCCAGAGTGATTCTGATCACTAATGAGATGAAAGCGTGTGGAGAAACTCTTTCTGAAGAAACAATCATGGAGAAGGTATTAAGACCCCTTACCTCTTAATTTGATTACATTGTGGTAGCAATAGAACATTCCAAAGATCTGAGCACCACGAGAATTGAAGAGCTGCAGAGCAGTCTAGAAGCGCAAGAGTTGCGTTTGACTGAGAGAACTTCTGAAAGGGAAGTAGAGCAGCAGGCTCTGAAAATAACTTCTGATAGGAGGTATCAGAAGCAGTCAGAAGCCAGGAGAAGATCTGATGGTGGTCAGAAGTCAGAAAGCTCAACCTCTGATAGACAAAAGAATGCTCAGAAGGGAAAAGAGAAGTATGACAAGAAGAAGATCCAATGTTACTGTTGTAAGAAGTTTGGTCAATTTGCTAGAGACTGTTGGTCAAACAAGGAGAGAAAATCAGAAGAAGCAAATATAGCCAGAAGTTCTGATGACGAATCTGTGCTATTGATGGCCTCTGAATCTCATGATATGGATCTGATAGACTGGTGGTATATGGACACTGGCTGTTTAAATCATCTTACTGGAAACAAGAAATGGCTGGTTGACTTTGACTCTGAAAAGAGGACAAAGATCAGATGTGCTGATGACAAATATCTTAATGCAGAAGGTATGGGAAATGTCAGAGTGATTCTGAACAATGGGAAAACAACATTGATTCAGAACGTGTGGTATGTACCTGGCATCAGAAGCAATCTGATGAGTGTGGGACAATTAATTGAGAAAGGTTTTTCAGTTACCATGAAGGACAATCTTCTGAAGCTGTATGACTGCAATCAGAAGTTGATTATGGAGTCAGAACAGGGAAGGAATAGAACATTCAAGGTGAATATCAGAACTGCAGACTCAGAATGTCTTAGTGCAACAAGTGCTGAGAAGGAGAGTGAGTTGTGGCACAGAAGATTTGGTCATTTGAATTTCAGAAGCTTAAAACATCTGAATTCAAAGAAGTTGGTACATGGAATTCCTGCAATTAAGAAGCCTGAAAAGTCATGCAAAGTTTGCATGGAAGGAAAACAACCACGATTGCCATTTGCGTCAGAAACTGCTCCAAGAGCAAAACATGCCTTGGGAGTTGTACATTCTGATGTGTGTGGTCCATTTCCAGTAGCATCGATTGGAGGGAATAAATACTTTGTGTTATTTGTTGATGAATTCACAAGAATGACATGTGTATCCCTTATTAAGTTTAAACACGAGGTGTTTGATGAATTCAAGAAGTTCAGAATGAAGGCTGAGAATCAGAGTGGTCAGAAGTTGAAGATTCTTAGAACTGACGGTGGAGGTGAGTATAACTCCAAAGAGTTCCAGAAGTTCTGTGAGGAGAATGGAATTGAGCATGAGGTTTCTGCTCCTTATACCCCTCAACACAATGGTCTTGCTGAAAGAAGAAATCGCACTTTGCTTGATATGGTGAGAAGCATGGTAAAGGAGAAGAAACTTCCTCAGAAGCTCTGGGGAGAAGCTGTTGTCACTGCAACGTATGTACTCAATCGATGTCCTACGAAGAAGTTGACGAAAATAGTTCCAATACAGAAGTGGACTGGAGATAAGCAAAGTGTTAGTCATCTAAAGGTGTTTGGTTCTGTTTGCTATAAACATGTTCCAGAAGCCAGAAGACAGAAGCTGGATAATAGAAGCAAAGTGATGATTCTGATAGGGTACCACAGTACAGGTGCATACAAGCTCTATTGTCCAAAAACCAATAAAATTGAATTCAACAGAGATGTGATTGTGAAGGAATCAGAAGTTTGGAATTGGGATAAGTCTCAATCTGATTCTGATGTTAGAACTTCTGAAAAAAGGTCAGAGTTAAAAATTTCTGAAGTTGGAGTAAACTCTGACGTTGATTCTGATTCTGATAGTAATTCTGACTCTGGAGAAGACTCAGAAGATGAAGGTGACTCTGATGACCCAGAATCTGATGATAATCCAGATTCTGGTGGCAATTCAGACTCTGGAAATATGCCAGACCCTGAAGATGATCAAAGCTCTGGAGGAAGTAAACCATTTGAAGCTAGAAACTCTGAAGCTCAAGACTCTGAACAAGTTCAGAGACCACAAAGAATCAGAAATATCCCCAGAAGATATGCAGAATTTGACATGCTGCAAGACACTGAAGTAGACTCTGAAGGAGAAGTTATTCAGTGTGCCATGTTAGTAGACTCTGAACCCATAAGTACAGAAGAGGCTCTTAAGCAGAAGCTCTGGCTGACGGCCATGAAAGAAGAACTTGATGCTATAGAGAGAAACAAGACTTGGAAGCTGACAGAACTTCCAAAAGACAAGAAAGCCATCAGCGTCAGATGGGTTTTCAAGCAGAAGTTAAAGCCAAATGGTTCAATTGGCAAACATAAAGCAAGGTTGGTAGCCAGAGGATTTCTACAGAAACCTGGGCTGGATTACTCTGAAGTGTTTGCACCTGTAGCAAGACATGAAACAATCATAATGGTGATTGCAATAGCTGCTAACAGGAATTGGCCTCTGATGCATTTAGATGTAAAATCTGCATTTCTGAACGGTCCATTAGAAGAAGAAGTTTACGTGTCACAACCTCCTGGATTTGTGAAAAAGAATCAGGAAGGGATGGTGTACAGATTATACAAAGCTATATATGGATTGAAACAAGCGCCCAGAGCTTGGAATCAGAAGATTGATTCATTTTTCAAGAAGCAAGGCTTTCAGAAATATGAGATGGAGTACGGTGTCTATGTTCAGCATACTTCTGAAGAAAATATGACTCTGGTATGTTTATATGTTGATGATATACTGCTGACTGGAAGTTCTGAACAGGAGATAGCCAAGTTCAAGAAAGTTCTGATGAATGAATTCGAAATGACTGATCTAGGCAAAATGACATACTTTCTAGGGATGGAATTCAGATACTTTGAGAAAGGTATTATTTTGCATCAGCTCAAGTATGAATTAGAAATTCTGAAGAGATTTAATCTAAAGAATTGTAAGATTGCTGTCACACCTTCTGATACAAATCAGAAACTGGATTCTGACTCTGATGGAAAGGATGTGGACGCTACAACCTTCAAACAGTTGGTTGGTTCTCTGAGGTATTTGTGCAATACCAGACCTGATATTTGCTATTCAGTTGGGATGGTTAGTAGGTTCATGAGTAAACCTAAGTGGTCCCATTACCAAGCTGCAGTCAGGATTCTGAGGTATATCAAGGGAACTCTGAAGTATGGAGTATTATTTCCTTCTGGAAGAAAGGATGAGTCAGAACTTCTGAGTTATTCAGATTCTGATTGGTGTGGAGATAGAGTTGACAGAAGAAGTACGTCTGGGTACTTATTCAAATTTCTGGGAGGTCCCATTTCTTGGTGTTCCAAGAAGCAACCTGTTGTGGCGTTGTCAACTTGTGAAGCTGAATACATTGCAGGTGTTGTTACTGCATGCCAAGTTGTGTGGATTCTGAATCTATTGCAGGATCTGAAGATTAAAGTAAACAAACCTCTGAAGCTGATGATTGACAACAAGTCTGCAATCAATCTTTCCAGAAACCCAGTGTTGCATGGGAGAAGCAAGCACATTGAGACCAAGTATCATTTTCTGAGACATCAAGTTCAGAGGGGAGTGTTAGAAGTTGTACACTGCAGCACTCAGAAACAATTGGCAGATGTTCTGACGAAAGCTATCAAGACTGATCAATTTCTCAGATTAAGGGATGGAATTGGTGTTACAAGTTTTGATGGAATATGAATTAAGGGATGGTATTAGAAGTAATTCATATTTATTAGTTGTACTATTTTCTTAGCCCCTAAGTTTGTTAGAGGGTATTTTAGTATTTTATCCTATTCTAGTAACCCTAGTTTTAGCTTATAAATAGGGTGACAATCATTGTAACTTTTATCATCATGTTTTGTAGCCGTCATTCTCTGAATAGAATATTTCCATTCATCATTTATTCTACCTTTGCACCAACAGGTCATACTTGATTCATACTTCAAGATTCAAACACAATATGAAGATGGAAAACTATTAAAAGATGGTTATGGAAAGGATAATAACAACAAATATTACTAACATATTTAAATCTTTAATCTCAATAGCAACCACAATATTATACATTTTACAAAAAACAAACTAATATTTCTAAGTTACGTGCATGGATAAAATGATTTATGTATCAGAAACGTGATGAAGAACACAAAGACAGTGGTTGAGGAAGCTTTGTTTGGAGTTTCGTTTCGTTTCCTTGCTTCTTTCAAGTTTTGTCGCCTTTAGTGGTGTTTGAGAGAAGAAGATGAAGTTTCGAAGATGTTTATGGAAGAAATAAAGTTTATTGTGGAAGTACTCATGTTTGGAGAAGATGAAGTTTAAAGCTCATTACAGGATAAATGAAGTTTCGAGTTGTTTGACGAAGATGAAGTTTTGATGGATAAAATGAAGATTCGGTTTAGGGTCTATTCAGCTTTGAAGGAGAATTGAAAATAGAGTTTATTCTTAAAGTTGTCTCTTTTGTGGAACTATAATTCTGTTTAAGGTTTCCTATCGGTTGAGGGGTTCAACCAAGGGAATAAATATCCTACATTTTAATTTTTAAAAAAATTAAAAATGAAAGGCGCCAAGTGAACAATTTACGTATCGTTAATCATACCAACTTTTTAAAAATAAAATTAAAAAGTGTAGTTGCTCAAAATCGAAGGCGTGTCCACTACAGACTTTTTCCATCGGTTAATAACCCAATCGAGAGAATATGTATCTTTTTTAAATAAAAAAGTTGATTATTGACCGAGATGAAAACATTGCTATAAAATCGATTAGATGTTGTAGCGATGATTCAAGTAATATACTAACTTAAAATTTTGTTAATATTATTATAAATAACCTATTTGTATTAACATACATATCTATAGTTATGTTATGTTGTAGGAAATATATTTAATTGGTAAGGCCTTTCACACTTTTAAAATAGCGTCTGTCAATAAATTTTGTTTAAGACAAAATGATGAAAATATTAATCTCATTTCTCCAAAAGAAATATAAAAAATTTATCCATCTTTTTATTTGGAGAAATTTGAAAATGGGCATTTGGGAGAGGGTATTTTTATAATATTATTCTTTAAAAATTAACTTATTAATTTTTACTTGTTTTGAATTAATATAATTGCTATCTTTTTATTTATTTTAGAAATTGTGTGAAGAAAATAAAAAAATGAGCATCCAAATCTGAATTCTCATATAGAAAATCACCGAAGGATATGCTGAATTTAAAGAAAACATTCTAACCAATGGTAGTGGCGGATCCTAAAATGTTTTGTAATGAGGACAAAAAAACGTACAATATATAATATATTTTAGGCTTAAATAGTCTTTTGGTCTCTGTCAGTTAGCAAGTTTTTGATATTGGTATCTGTATCGTTTTTTTTTGTCTGAGTCCCTATATCTCACTTTTATGTTGAGATTAGTCCTTGACGTTAAAAGATGATGTGGCGAACCATTCTATTTGATAAAATCATTGCAACTAACTTTCACATAAGCGCAGTGACGGATCCTGAAATGTTTTGTAACGAGGACAAATAAACGTATAATATATAATATATTTTAGGCTTAAATAGTCTTTTGGTCTCTGTCAATTAGCGAGTTTTTGATTTTGGTCTCTGTATCTTCTTCTTTTTTTGTCTGAGTCCCTATATCTCACTTTTATTTTGAGATTAGTCCTTGACGTTAAAAGATGACATGACCAACCATTCTATTTGATAAAATCATTGCAACTAACTTTCACATAAGCGCAGTGGTGGATCCTGAAATGTTTTGTAACGAGGACAAAAAAACGCATAATATATAATATATTTTAGGCTTAAATAGTCTATTGATCTTTGTCGGTTAGCCCTTAACGTTAAAAGATGATGTGGCAAACCATTCTATTTGATAAAATCATTACAATTAACTTTCACATAAGCGCGATAAACGTAACAATTCCACTTATTTTCTTTGAATTCCACTTATTTTTTTTATTTTTTTTTTGTCTGAATCCCTATATCTCCATTTTATGTTGAGATTTATAAGTATAAAAAATTTATTCATCTTTTTATTGGACGAAAAAATGGGCATTTGGGAAAAGGCATTTTTGTAATATTATTCTTTAAAAGTTAATTTATTAATTTTTACTTGTTTTGAATTAATATAATTACCATCTTTTATTTATTTTAGAAATTGTGTGAAGAAAACAAAAAAATGAGCATCTAAATCTGAATTCTCATATAGAAAATCACCGAAGGATATGCTGAATTCAAAGAAAAAATTCTAAGCAAGGGTAGTGGCGGATCCTGAAATGTTTTGTAACGAGGACAAAAAAACGTATAATATATAATATATTTTAGGCTTAAATTGTCTTTTGGTCTCTGTCAATTAGTGAGTTTTTGATTTTGCTCTCTGTATCTTTTTTTTGTCTGAGTCTCTATATCTCACTTTTATGTTGAGATTAATGCTTGACGTTAAAAGACAATTAGTGAGTTTTTGATTTTGCTCTCTGTATCATTTTTTTTGTATGAGTCTCTATATCTCACTTTTATGTTGAGGTTAGTGCTTGACGTTAAAAGATGATGTGGCCAACCATTCTATTTGATAAAATCATTGCAACTAACTTTCATATAAGCGTATTAAGCGCCAACAATTCCACTTATCTCACTTTTATGTTGAGATTAGTCCTTGAAAAGTTAGTTTTTCATTTCCATTTATTTTTATCTCCCATAATTCCAGATAAGCGCCAATAATTCCACATAAGCGTTGTTTTGTTTGGGGGCTTAAATCTTTAAAAGAAAACAAATTCAAAACCTGGTCCTATTAGGGATTGAATTCATGGCCTTGCTATTATAAACAATTAACTTTCCACTAGGTCGACCATTCTATTTGATAAAAACATTGCAACAAGAATATATATATTTCATAAGTGATTCAATATTTAATATATTACTTAATTTTTCAATTATTAATCATTAATTAATTTATTTCAACTATAAATTACTTAATATTCCACTAAGTGCTTCAACTCATGCACTTTCAACCCTTGTTTACACTAATTGATGTTCATGAAATAGGAGAATGATAATGATAATCACATATATAAAATGCATGAGTGCACTTGCATAAGTGTATATACATGCATGCGTGTATTTGTTTTGAAAAATGCTTCACCTTCATGCATACATGAAAATAACATTGGTACTTTGAGAAACTAAGAATCCAAACCTTACTTCATAAACAAACATGAAGATACAACTTTAATGGAAGATGATGGTGAAGATTGTGAGAGAAAGAGTAAATAATAAAGTTACATAATCAAACTACAAAAAATGATTATGGTTTGAAATGGCGGAGCACTAAATAAACATACATGAATACCTCATAAACAAACACATGTTCTCATCGATCTGTGAAAATTATGGGTTTGTATGAATGTTGGACATGAAGATATGAATTCAAACCTAGAATTAGGGACTAAAAAAAAAAGGTTACAGAGACTAAAGCAAAAAACGCGCCAATTTATAGGGACGAAAAGAATATTTAATCCAAAATTCTGGGTTTGTGTTCATATCTTCATCCCTATCCATCATACAAACCCTGAATTTTTTCAAATCCAAAATTATTCTTTGTTCATTCCTTATTTTCCCTTTTCATAAAAATGATTTTTCACACTTCTATCAAGACCAAAGACTGCCACTATACAATAAAAATCCACCATCAATTCTATTAGGTGATAAAGTTTACAAACCCATATCCCATCATTAGAAATAACAACTAAATTAATTGAAACAAAGCAAAGTTATGTATTGAAGATTTGGAACGGAGTAAAGTTACCAAATGAATACGTAGCCATGGAGGAAGGTGAAGAGGAAGAAGAAGAATACATATTAAAGTAGAGGAAGAAAAAGAAGTTTAAATTGCAAAATCAATTCATTTTTGGATTTAGTCATTCGCATTATGTAATATATACATATGCGTTGTAAATACAAGGTCCATGGTTCAACCACTCTTAGGCCCATTTTTTGAAATTTTTTCTTTTATCATTTAACACCAAAATAATTAAATAATAAATAACTAGTGTATGTGGAATTAAAAAAGAGAAAAAAATCTGTCACACCAGCAACGTTAGCCACATTAATTTTTTTTGTAACGGAGAATTGATGTTAAGGACTGAAACCAAACGAAATTCAACATATAGGGACTTATACAAAAAAAAATATACAAGGATTAAAATCAAAAACTCGCTAACTTACGGGGACTAAAAAACTATTTAAACCTATATTTTTTATTAATTAGTATTCTTATTCTAAAAGAAGTAAAAAATAATATAAGAATCTATGATTAAAAAATCATTCTCTTTATCCCTAAATATAAACACATCATTTGCAAATAAATTATCCTTAAAAAAACCACATTTGTATAATAAAAAACATGTTTATTGTTTATTTTTTTAAATAAATCCTAATTAATATCACAAAGTGTCTTGGAATATGAAATTAAAATTAACGATATACATATAAAATGGATACATTAACTACATTATAAATATTTCTAACTTTTCTTTAATAAAAAATAGAATACACAATCAGTGCTTATACTGTGAATATAAGTGCTAATAATATAATGGGTTATCTCTTCTAACTTCTTATATTTATTTTCTTAAAATAATTGATTAAATTAGAAAACACTTATTATTTTATGGGATAAATGTGTGGAGTGGGTTATTATTATCAAAGCAAACTAGGAGTATTAGATTATACTCACATACATACTTTTACTTTGTGGGGCTGGAGTCTCCTTACCCTTGTACTTAGATCCGCCCTGATTGTAAGTATGCTATGAAATGCTTTCTTAAATGATAGAATATTATATAAATGAAATAAATTTCCAATATGTTATTTTTTCAAAATATATTTTAAAAAAATATCAACTAAATAGCATATCTCATGCTAAATTATGAAAGGAAATTTCGAGTGAGTAAAGACAGATTAATTGAGAATGATAATGTTCGAAGTATATGAGACAAGTCTAATTAAAATAAGGGAAATGCTAACAAGTGTCTCGAGCACTGATTAAGAGACTACCCTGATAAGTTGAGATATGTTTTTTAAAATATATGTGTATTCAATGTACTCAAAATAGAAATAATTAATTTTTTTAAAAAATATTACTTGTATTCAATGAACTGAACTAACATTTTTTTAATTTAAAATTCTTAACCAGTGTCCGAGGCCCTTACAATAATTTTGTGTATTCTCGTATTACCATGTTAATTATTTTTTATAATGATTAATACATTTTTTCTCTTTATTTGTATCAGGAGTTCACAAGTACAATAATACCTTTTTAATCGAGGTTGTTAAGTCACTTCACTTGACACATGACTTAAGAGCCGACGCGGGGACAATATTGTAAATATTTGTAACTTCCTTAGATCGGATGTATTTAAAACTTACTTAAAAGTCTATTTATTAAGTCATCTGTCGCCCACCTGATCTAAAAAGTTTTATTTATTTTTCACAAATTAAATTTCAATGTGTACTATAAGGGAATCAAACCCGATACCCTTGAGAAAACGGTTTTATATCCAATTAAATTTGTAAAAAATAAAATAAATAATTAAAGTTATCAATATATCAACAAAAAAAAAATAACGCATCAAAATGCAAACCCTTGTTCTTCTAAAACTTTTTTTCACGCAAAACCTTTATCTCACTGCAAACTCAATCTTAACTACAAACCCTTCTCTCACTACAAACCCTTCTTCACCACAAATCTATTTGTCAAACACTTCTCACAAACCCATAAATCTCTTTGTCAAACTCTTCTCACGAAGTCATAAATCTCTTCCTCGAATCCTTCTGATAAAACCCATAATTCGTACTCTTCTCACGAACCCCTCATTGAAAATTTTAAACCTTAAATTCCTGGAAGGTTATACTCATTCAAAAGTAAGTTGTAACAACCCGTATAATATATATCTAGAATAATATCATACAAGTGTTATTATTTGGTACTGACACAATCATAAGTGCCTATTGGCATCATTTACATACTTGACCAATTATACAAAAAAAAATACAACATATGGTATAAGATATGGAAAGCGTAAAAAAAAACTAAGATCTAAGTACAATAGTCATCATTGTACAACGTTCACAACGGAAAATCACAATAACAACATCCCTTGAAACATCAATGCACAACTCTTCTTGTATACTACAACTGCAACCAAAACCTGAAAAATAACAACAATATTGGGGTGAGATGATAATCTCAGTGAGTTCCCCTATACTATGGGTCCACTCGGCTTTACAAGGTTTTCTAATCGAATCCTAGCTTAAGTTTTCACCTTCTGTTACTTGTGCATCACTCGCACCTTGTAACTGGGACTTGAGCAACCAAGGGATAATCGCAATGTATGGAAACATGTCACTTGAGTTCACATAACTTAATAAATCACTATTCGGATTCACGAAACATCAATCCCCGAACGGACTTACGTCTAAGCCAGGCTCGATTCGCGCATGCTCGTTTGATTCGACTTTCACGGTGGATATCAGGTCCTCTATGAGGCTTAATCCTCAGTTCAAGCGACCGTCACCCGTATGTGCCTCTAACCCACTTAGGGCATCTTTCACCGTATGGGCATCTAACCCACTCAGGTGTCCACCTTTCCCCCATGTCCTCCATGGTTGGGGCTCAAACCCAATTGAGACACCAATTATCGGTGCCACATCCCCACTTACCGCTTTACCTAAACCGTTGAAGTGGCATGTGCATAATCACAACTAATTCCGAATACGTGATTAAGTCTCAACAATAATAGGACTTATGGAACAAAGTTCCTCACCAAATATCAATTCAATTCTCATGGTATTCATTAAATACTAGGTGTTCATATCCATATATTGACATATTATTTCACATGTTCCATACAAAGCATATTGAATCGTTATCAGGCTAATACTTATCCTTGACACACACCTAGGTACCATTGGGACCAAGCATCACCGTATACCCATTTCCATGACCTAGATTATATTTCTAAGTTATTAATCAAGTTATACTCCTAAGATTTCCTCACTCATCATCATATGTTTTTAACCATTCATGTGCACACACACAATACCAATACTTAGCTTATATCATAATATTCATAAAGTATACACAACGTAATATAACATGGTACAAGAAACATAATCAAGCTATTACACTCAATTAATTTATCAATCTATCCTAATAAATATTTAGGTTAACATTAACTCATTGCACAAGTATTCAACAACAAAATCCTAGGCCTAGTGGTAAGGCTTGTACCATATTAAGGAGGTCTCGGGTTTAATCCCTGTTGGTGACATATTTTTGTTTTTCAAGGAATTAATTCATGTCAATTGATTGACAAAATGGAACAATTGATTATGTTTTTATCTTTTCCAAACCTACATAAACTTCTTTTTTCTCTAACATAACAATTGGCCAGGACCAATTGATTATGTTATTATCTTTTCCAAACCTACATAAACTTCTTTTTTCTCTAACATAACAATTCATTTGATTCCTCAAACAATACCCATCATAGTTTCACCACACATCATACAATCATTCCTTAATTGATTCAAGATCATGAACACATAATCATAATAGCAACAACTAACATGTGTTCATGACAATTTATACTCACAATAGCAACAACCACAATCATAAGGTATCAACACCATGATAGACTAAGACAATATGTGAAGGTCAGGGAGCAAGACATATAATCATGGAAGAGTAAGGACAACAACAAGTTCATCATGGATTCATCAAGTTCATGATTATGCATTATACAAAAAACCTAACCCCAAATTCATAAAATTTCTCCCCCCCAATACTATACTAGTTAGGAACTCACCTTAAAGATGAAGATGATGGAAATTATTTGATTTGATGGTTGATGTTTTCCACTTCTTCTTCCTCCAAGTTTCTTCTTCTTTCTTTCTCTTCTCCCTTTCTCTTTTTTTTCCCTTTCTCTCTTTTTTTTCTTTTCTTTCTGATATCTTTATTTCTCTTCCTTCTTATTCTTATCCATTACTTTCCTTCTTTCTTTCTATACCACACACACACACACACACACACACACACACACACACACATATATATATATATATATATATATAATATATATATATATATATATATATTAGATAGTAATACAAAATATCTCAATTAATATTTTATCTTCTAGCACCAGTTGACCAACTATTAATGTTACCAAAATGTCTCCTCTTGTATTTATTAATATTGGTTTGTTTTTTTATTAATAATTAATCTCTTCAGAGTTGACTGGTTACTCTATTGGTCAAAACTGATAATATTTAGAGCATATAGGAGCTCTAATTGTTCCAACTGACAAAAGATAGAGTACATAAGAACTCAATTGATCTCAACTGACAATTAATTGAATATTTAAGGGGATATGAGATATTACATAAGTACTTCCTCCGTCCCGTAATGAGTTACTTATTTGGAATTAAAGAGTGTCCCAAAATAAATGACTCATTCAATTTTCAATGCTTCTTTTTCAATTTTACCCTCTAATTAATATTACTTTTGTCATTCTCAATATATTATAAGGATAATTTAGTAAAAATATCATTCTCCCTTTTTCTTTATTCATTTTTCTTATTCTGTATGAAATAATCAATCGAATCACTCATTATGGAACGGAGAAAGTAATTTATAAGCCCTAATTTTTAATTTTTATTGTTGTGATATTTTAATTTCTATATTGGTTATGATAATGAGTTTTCGGCTACAAAGTGTTTGTCAACTTCTTCTTTCATATCTCTCATCTCTTTATTAAGCTTGTTCATTTTTGAAACATAGCATGTTGAAATGGACCACGGTCTCAGAGTTCCAACCGCCACCATGGTCAGCATCACTCGTAAGTGTAAATCTCATCTTTCCTAAAATTACTATGTTATCCTTTCCATTTTTAAATCCCAAATTTTCTCTAATTCCTTTTTCTTCTCAAAATTGAACAATGGCTAGATGCTACAATTGGTTATTTGAAAAAAAATACATATAAAAGCCTTTGATTTTAATCATAAAATTTTCCACTATTGATGAAATTCGTTGCTTAGACATTTAGAACAATTATGTTGTGCACAATGTTGTTGGTGGAGTCATGCTCATTAAAACTAACTTAATTTTCTTAATACGAATATGGATTTAGTAGTAAAGTGTGAATGACTTAGACATTTAGAACTTAATTTTTACAATATTGTACACATTTTTGTAATAGCTATTGTTTTTATGTAAGTTTTTATTTCTCCCGAGTATTCATTTTTTCTTTTAGTTAATTTGGTTATAAATTGCAACTTTATTCTTTATTTCAATTCTTGCACTTTTTGTAATGTAGTTGAATCTAAATATTATAATATAAAAAATTGATGTTATATGCTTAATTGCATAAAAAGGAAAAAAAATCAGGTCTTTTTTTTTTGAAAAATGTTTAACATATGGCGGTCAAAATTGCCATTATCAACAACAACAAAAAACCGCCGTTTGATTCAATATATATTATGGCGTCTTGTGGGTCAATTTGAAACCGTCACTTTTTCCTTTACGGCAGAAAATGCCATTGTTTGTTCATTGTGGCAATTGAAGCCGCCATAAAGACACCTTTATAACCGCCACAAGTTTCTTAATTTTTTGTAGTGTCTCATGACCTAATTTTGTAGTTTAATGATCCTACAAAGAAAACTTAATAAGAGCAGTTGAGTTGATGCCGATATGGACACCACATGAATCTGACTCATGCAATATGGAAAAATTTAACTTCAATTAAAAAAATATATGGAATAAACAAACATGATACATTTTAAATAATTGAGAACCTCGTATAATTCCTTTTAAAGTTATGAAACCAAGATAAATCTCAAATATAATATACAATACTAAAAAAATTATTTACTCTTTTATTTGTCATTTATAAAAATGATTGTGTCCCTTGCCACACAAATTCAAAAAAATTTATTTAAGTCTTTTATTTATTATTAATAAAAATTAGTGATGGTGTCCCTTGCCATACAAGATCTTCAACTATATTTATAAACTATTGTTCTGAACCTTTTTTTTTGTGTGCATATAACTAATCATAGATCCAACTATAAATGAAAGAATAAAAAACCACTATTGGATATGAATAAAGCAAATATATTTAAATATAACAAGCTTTATAGAAGGGTTACCTTTTCTTCTAATTTTTTTCACTTTCAATAAATAAAGCATTCTTTATTATTGTTTTGAAAAGATCCTTCTTGTTTCCACCGTTGTTTTTATTCTTGCATCAAATTAAAAAGGATGAATGTTAAGCTAAATTTGGCAGTCAAATTAATAATTTAAATATATTATCACAAATTAATAAGTTCATATATTCTTTGCGTCCACATTTTCTTTTAATCATAAAGTACATAGCTTAGAAGAAAGACATCTCATGCAATGATAGAGACAACTGTCGATTTTTTTTCTTATATTTTGATAATATTTAGATTCCTTTATTTTAAAAATAACTTTTCTTAATTTTAAATATTTAATTTTTCTTGGCCCCACTCCATTTTATGATGAATTTAACTAATGTGATAATGTATAAATGAACAAGTTTAATATGGCACATTATTATTATTACCGTTAAAATATTAAATTTATCAATTTAAATTTTGTCATGTCAATAAAATTGATTCTAAAATTTAATAAATTAAAATTAAATTCGGTGACAAAAAATTATATTTTAAAAATAAATAAATTAAAACTTTATTTTTTTAATAAGAAAATGCATTTAAACTAAAAGTTTATATAAAAAAACTATCATACTATGGTCTATTAATTGCGAAATTCAAATTATAATTCAAGCATATTTAATATAAAGCAAAAATCTAACCATTTGTGCCAACTAGATTCCTACATGCAAATAAGTTTTAGCATAAAAAGATAAATGATCATTAAAATATGATAAACATAATGATGCATGCAATTATTATTAAGCCATACATAAAATATCGTACTTTTGTTCTAAATAGATCATCCTTGACGTGGTTAAGGAGCAAAAGGGTCCCTTTTGAGTTGTCTGTGGTTATTATGTTTATATAATAATGTAGTTGCTCCTGCTTGCAAGCAAATGCCTGTATATATATAATATATAATTTGTACAAACATAACACATTATAGACTTTATTTCATGATTAATATTTGCAATGTGACAAAAATAATTGAAGGAAAAAAATCATAAATATTTAGTCATATTTATATTGGGGAAACATATAGCAATAGTTGCCAGCTATGCTCATTAAGATTCTGCTTTAGTGTTTGTTTTTCTTCTTCAATCATGCCCACCAAACACTAGTGGGTATCAAGACAATAGAAATGGAAGACAATTGTTATAATTATATGTGTGATAGTTTCTTTTCTATTTTATGATATGGACCCCAATATGTCAATAGAAAAACACATACAATTTTTTTAATACTAATATAAATTATATTTTAAATTTATACTTTTTTTATTAGGTTGAGACTAACTCAACTATTACTTTTTATTAGGTTTGTTCTTTCCTTGTTACTTTTTAAATTTATTAAAAAATTAATGTATATGGTGAGATCATATAGTTTGTTATTTCATTAAATTTAAAAATTAATTGTTTTTATAAAAATAATATAAATGAAATACTTTAATTATTTAATGAATTTAAAACCGAATTATCTCTTATAAAAAAATTAAGGATAATATTTTAAGATTGATATGTACATTTTTTTTATCGTTTCTATTTAAATATAGAACTCTTTAATACACAAATGCACACATATTTGCGCACAAACACACTTATGTCTCATTTTAGTCACAACGATAAAAAAAAACCATTTTTTATGGTGTTTAATCCAATAGTTTGCCAAGTATAAGAAATAAGTTATATGTTGCAGATGAATGTTCTTTGTTCAGGCATAATCATTTTTAGTCATAGAAAATGTACGAGTGAAGAAAAGTTTTACCACAAACTTATACGTGGGCGTCAAATATTCTTACTAAAATTTTGTGTTAGACATTGCGAGAGTTGTGTGGTCATCATGTCCTAAAGTGTTTATGATTTAGGTTTAAAGTACTTTGGCTTAATTCCTCATAGTTAGTCTATTTATATTTATGTACAGGAAAGTAACCACTCTTCCATTTATGATGACACCTTCATTCTTGAATAAGTCTCCTCTTAAGATTTCCATGCCACCTCCGAGGTCGAGAACTTTCTAACCGAGTCTAAGACATGTGTTTCGTATGATCTCTTTGATAGGTTGGTGTTGTTAGTTAATTAATTTAAGGTAGTTAGAAGGTGGTTAATTAGTTAGTTAGTAGTTATCTGGATTTATTACTTAGATTACAAGTCACACAACATTTGTATATAAGTGATGTGTTGAGTTTCATTTTAAACTAACTTCTCCAATAATAATATAAACTCTTTTCACACATATCCTAGACATCTTCTACCACATCTTGCATATTCTCTCTTTCTCTTCACTAAGTGTAGTTGCATTAACAAATTAGTATCCAGAACTTCTGATTTCAAAGGAGATTTTGCACCTCTAGAGTAATGATTATTGGTTGGTTTATCAACGATGAATGGAAGCAATGTCATTCCACATTCCCTTCTTCTTCTTAATGACAAGAATTGGGATTGTTGGAGCAAGCAGATGAAGTCTTTGTTTGGCTTTCAAGAAACCCTTGAGGTAGTCACTAATGGTATGGCGAAGCTTATAGTGAATGCAACTGAAGCGCAACACACTTCTCACAAATATGCCAAGAAGAAAGATTATAAGGCGTTTTATTGCATCCAATTTGCAGTTGATGGTATAAATTTTGACCGAATGACTCATGATGAATCTACAAAAGAAGCATGGGATGTTCTTGTTAGGTATTACGAAGGAGGTGAGAAGGTTAAAAGTGTGAATCTATAATCGTTACCCAGGCAGTATGAATTATTGTAGATGGGAGAGAAGAAGAAAGTTGCAGCATGTGTTCAAAGTACAAAATCTTGTGCACTTGATGAAAGGGTGTAGTGAAACCATGGCAGATAGAAAGATCATTGAGAAGGTGATGAGAACTTTGACTTCTCATTTTGATCATGTTATCATGGCAATTCAAGAGGCTAGTGACTTGTCCACCAAGAAGTTGGAGGATCTCGTAGGTTCCTTAGAAGCACGTGAGATGCGAATTGTAGAAACAAAAAGAGTTCAAGAAGCCATTCAAGCTCTACAAGCTCAGACCTAGAAAGAGCATGGTGGAAGTGGAAAATTCAAAAGGCGTTTTGACAAAATTAATACCAAGAAGGGTCCATGGTCTCACACACAAGAACAACCAAATGATGATAAAACTGAATCTTCTAAAAAAGGAAGTATTTCTCATCATAAAGGGAAGGTTGATAAGAAGACAATTTGATGTTTTAATTGTGAGAAATGGGGTCACTTGGACAAATATTTTTGTTACAACAATGAAAAAGGAGTTTCCAAAAGTAAAGGTGGCAATGAGGCAAATACAACACACGAAGATTAGATGGTTCTAAAATTATGGTGTTTATGGCTGCAATTTTTTATGAAGGTTCAGATTCCAAGACTTGGTTCTTAGACATAGGTTGCTCAAATCACACGACAGGTCATATATCATTGTTAATCATGTTTGATGACTCAAGAAGGAGCAAGATCAGACTTGCAGATAGTAGATTACTACATGAAGAAGGAGCAGGTAATATGGTGATCACAAGTAGCAATGGTAAGCCATCCATAATTGAAGATATGTTATATGAACCAAGCATGAAGTGTAACTTGTTGAATGTTAGTTAACTTATTGAGAAAGTATTCTCAGTAACTATAAAAAATGAATCCTTTGAGCTTTTTGGTCTAACCAACAAGTTGGTTTTGAGGCCTCCTTTGTCAAAGAATAAGACATTCAAGACTCTGATCAGTTCAATAGAAGTTCAATGTTTACAATTTGTGATTGAGAAGATACAAAGCTGGTTGTGGCATCTGTGATTTGGTCATTTGAATTTCAGATCTCTCAATTAACTTGTAACACAAGAGGTGGTGTTTGGTATTCCAAAATTCTCAATGCCTGAGAAATTGTGTGAAGGTTTCTTGGTAGGAAAGACATCCAGAAATTCATTTAAGTCCTATTTGTCTATGAGATCAACAAGCATTCTTGAAGTCGTACACTAAGATGTTTGTGGCCTTTTGAAGACCATACAATTGGTGGAAAGAAATACTTTGTTTCTTTTGTGGATGAGCATAGTAGAAAGCTCTGGGTGTATTTGATCAAGCATAAATATGAAGTCTTTGAAGTCATTAAAAGATTCAAGTTGATTATGGAAAATCAAAGTGAGAAGAAGATCAAAATGCTCAGAATAAATGATGGATGAGAGTATACTTCCAAGACAATTGAAGAATGTATGTTCATTATGGAATTGATCATCGAGTGAAAAATATATATACCCCTCAACATAATGCTATAGCTAAGATGAGGAATAGAAGCATCCTAGATATGGCTAGGTGTATGCTAAAGCAAAAAGGCATGTCTAACTCATTATGGGGTTAAGAAGATACTACTGATGCGTATGTGCTAAATATATGTCCAACAAGGATATTGAATAATAAGGTTCCAGAAGACGTATGAAGTGGAAAGACACCATATCTGAATCACCTTAATATGTTTGGATTTGTTTGTTACAAACATGTGCCCAATGCTAGAAGTAAAAAGCAGGATGACAAGAGTGAAGCCATGATTATGGTTGGCTATCACAAAACTGCTGCTTATAGATTGTTTAATCCAATCCATGAGAAGATTATAATCAGTAGAGACATTATTAATGATGAAAATGAAGCATGGAACTGGACATCAAATAGCACATGTAGTAAACATTTGCTGAACTCATGGTTGGAGGAAGATTCAGAAGAAGAAGAAGATGTTATACCAGCTGACTTGCATGAAGATGTACCTGTGGTCATTCAAATACCTCATAGAATAAGGATAATCCCATTAAGATTAGAAGATTGTGAGGTAATTGAGGACAATGAGGTTACATAGGATGGAGATCTTGTTCATTTTGCCTTACTAGCCGATGTAGAACCTATCAACCATAATGAATCCTCGAAGAGTGAAGCATGGAGTAAAAAGGAATCATACAAGGAAACTTTTCAAGTTACCAACCAATACAAAAGAAATTGAGTTAAAATGTATCTATAAGCTAAAGCACAACCCTGATGGCTTAATATCTAAGCATAAGGTCATACTTGTAGCAAAAGGATTCATGCAGGGAGCAAGTATTGACTACTCAGAAGTGTATGCTCTAGTTGCTAGATTGGAAACAGTTAGGATGGTAGTTGCCTTAGGCTGCAAGAAAAGCTGGTTCACATACCATCTTGATGTGAAATCTACGTTTCTCAATGGACCATTAGATGAAGAGGTATATGTCACGCAAACTCCAAGTTTTGAGAAAGAAAGGAAAGAAAATATGGTTTATAGGTTACACAAAGCCCTATATGGCCTTAAACAGGCACCAAGGGCATGTAACAAGAAAATTGACTCATACTTGGTGGTTTTGAGTTTTACCAAATGTAGATATGAATATGGTGTATATGTGCATCCAAAGGAGGTGACATAACAACTATTTGTCTATATGTCGATGTTTTGTTGGTCACAGGAAATAATATCAAAGATCTAGGCAAGTTCAAGCAGTTGATGATGAAGGAATTTGAAATGTCAGATTTGGGAGATCTATCCTATTTCTTAGGCATGGAGTTTTTAAGATTGGAAGAGGTATGATTCTGCATCAAAGGAAGTATGTTAAATAAGTTCTTAAGAGATTCACCATGCTTGAATTTAGCCCTGCGACGTCACCTATTGAAGCAAACTTGAAACTTTAGAAGAGTGAAGATGAGGATAAGGTCAATGCAACCCTGTTTAAGCAGATAATAGGTTCATTGAGATACATATGCAATAGAGGACCTGGCATAGGCTTTGCAGTTGGCTTGATAAGCAGATACATGGACGATCCAAAGGTATCACACATGAAATCTACAAGGATAATTCTAAGGTACCTAAATGGAATCATGAATTGTGGTATCTTATTTCCTAGAAACACAGGTGCTGATGATGCAATAATCATATGTTATTTTGACTCAGATTAGTGTGGAGATAACTATGACAAAAGGAGTACAACATGCTATTTTTTCAAGGTTTTTGGAGCATAAATATCATGGTGCTCAAGGAAGAAACCTGTTGTGGCATTGTCTTCATGTGAAGTTGAATGCATAACAGAATCCTATGTAGCATGCCAAGCAACATGGATTGAATGCATGTTGAAATAATTAAAGGTTACAATTAGAAAACTACTTATTCTTCAATTGTATAACATGTTAGTTGTCAACATGGCAAGGAATCCTATTCTTCATGGAAGGATCAAGCACATTGAAGCCATGTTTCATTTTTTGAGGGAGCAGGTGACTCAAGGAAAGTTTGAAGTAAGGCTTTGTTAAAGTGAACCTCAACTGACTGAAATCTTCACAAAAGGGTTGAAAGTTGACAAATATTTTGCTCTTAAGCGAAATCTAGGAGTGGTTCAATTCAATAGTTAAATTATTTTGATGCTTTGATGTTTTGTTGTAATACTTAGAATGAATTATAAGGGGTATGTTGTTAGTTAATCCATTTAAGGTAGCTAGACGGTGGTTAGTTAGTTAGTTAGTTAGTAGTTATTTGGGTCGGTTACTTGTGGTATCTTATTTCCTAGAAACATAGGTGCTGATGATGCAATAATCATATGTTATTTTACTCAGATTGGTGTGGAGATAACTATGACAAAAGGAGTACAACATGCTATTTTTTCAAGGTTTTTGGAGCATAAATATCATGGTGCTCAAGGAAGAAACCTGTTGTGGCATTGTCTTTATGTGAAGTTGAATGCACAATAGAATCTTATGTAGCATGCCAAGCAACATGGATTGAATACATGTTTAAATAATTAGAGGTTACAATTAGAAAACTACTTATTCTTCAATTGTATAACATGTTAGTTGTCAACATGGCAAGGAATCCTATTCTTCATGGAAGGATCAAGCACATTGAAGCCATGTTTCATTTTTTGAGGGAGGAGGTGACTCAAGGAAAGTTTGAAGTAAGGATTTGTTAAAGTGAATCTCAACTGGCTGACATCTTCACAAAAGGGTTGAAAGTTGACAAATATTTTGCTCTTAAGCGAAATCTAGGAGTGGTTCAATTCAATAGTTAAATTGTTTTGATGCTTTGATGTTTTGTTGTAATACTTATAATGAATTATAAGGGGTATGTTGTTAGTTAATCCATTTAAGGTAGCTAGACGGTGGTTAGTTAGTTAGTTAGTAGTTATTTGGGTCGGTTACTTGGATTACAAGTCACATAATATTTGAATATAAGTGATGTATTGAGTTTCATTTCAAACTAATGTTTCTAATAATAATACAAACTCTTCTCACACATGTCCTATACATCTTCTCTCACAACTTGCATATTCTCTCTTTCTCTTTACTAAGTGCAATTGCACTAACAATTGGATCATGGCTTATTTAATTTAGAAATTACGCCTAATTACAATCTTAATCATATTTATAGGTATTGAAATAGTGTACCAGGATGGTATATTATTTATAAGGTTCTAACATGAATTTCAACTTTACGTAACTTATAATAATATGAAACATAATCTAATCTTCTACGATTTTCAAGATAAAGGGAAGAATTTTCTGTAAAACGCGAAAAAGGAAACATGCAACCCAAAAAGTTGATAAACAACTCCTATATTTTTTTATATGGTAAGTAAAAAACATATTGCTTTTGACTTCAAATAATGAAATACAGATGAATGCAAGGATGAAAATCATGAAATTTTCAACGTGTGAACTTGATGGAATAAAAATGACAATTTTAAATGTGTGTTTTGTTTTTTGGGAGAGATGTGTTGATTGTAATACAACAAAAAAAGATATTAAGTATTTGTTTATAATGTCTCCACAGAGATTGGTGCGATATGCAAAAGCCATTAAATAATTTCTATAATTCAAAGTAAAATAGTTTTGAAATTATTTTTATTGTTTGACAACTTGATTAAAATAATAGAGAATGAAAATAAGATTTAGCAAATGAAATTGAGATCATCGTGGTTATATTTTATTATCCTATTGTCATGCATACTCTTGATCAATTATGTATATATTTAGAAATCAATTATAATATCATATATCGCTCAGTGTCAGTTGTTTATGTCTAAACAAGAACTTGAAATCAGTCATATTTTTTAAGAGATGATTTCTCAGCGGATTAACCAATACAATAACGTTAAGTTTCGATAGTATACACGAATGTTAAACCTAAATTTGTGTCCAGAGTTTAGCATCTAACATATGAAAATATTTGATCTAGTTAAGAAAAGTATTTCTCAATATTAGTTCAAAACCATTATAACAAGTTATAAGTAGCTAACTTATAACAAGGATTAATAACAAAGATAATCATAAATAATAACGAATAACTAGAACATACATAACACCATGATAAATATGAATACATGAGTGCTTGGATAAAAACATATAACCCCAACAAAAGTGAACTTAACTACTCTTACTCATAGTAGCTTTACAATGATGAGGAGGAATAAAGAGATAAAAAAAGTAACCACGACGATTTCTGGGTCAAAAATAACCTCCACCTTCGATTCTTCAATATATATCTTAGGAATTTTCCCTCTCAATTCTCTATTGTTGTTATAGAAAAGTATGGAATACTTAATTTGGAATCAATGAATGAACTGACTAATATCTCTATTTATATGTTCATTTATGGTGTTTTTGTCCAGTGACGCCTTAAGCTCGCTTTGCGATCTTTCTTTTTTGCATCACTATGTTTTGTCCAACTTGTCCAAGTTGGGATTGATCTCCTTATCTCTCTTATTGAGCCTCTCTGCTTGCCAAGTAAGAAAATCCTTCCTTCACGCTTAAGTTACTTAATTAAGTGGTCTTCTCAAGCGCCTAGTTTTGCTTGGAGAGCTTGACGGCTCGCCTAATAAGTTTTTTACTTCAACATGAAGTAAATTGGCCTAGAAGAAATTTCTAACCATCTATTCTCGCCTAGAGAGCTTATATATTCTTTTATTGAGATTGAGTCAACAAAGGTGCCTAGATTCTGCCCTATTTTGGCCCGGTCTTTGACTGGGCGAGCCTATGCCTTGCCCAACGAGTTTTCTACTACTCAGCTTGTTTATTTTATGACTTCTTTAGATGATTTCACTTGTACTTATTAATATTATAGTTAAAATGTTCATACAAGTGTTTATCTCATTTTTATGATAGATTGGGGATTTTTCATCTGATTTCTTGTGTTTTAAGTTAATAAGTGCTTATGCTAAATGACTAATCTTAGCACATATCAATATGGAATGGAGTTTAGAGAGTAAAGCAATTGAAAAAAAGGTAATATTAGGGTTAAAGGAAAGGTTTATGACATTTTTAGAGGAAATGTAAGTGGATGGTTGAGAGTTAAAGATGTTTGCATTTCTCTCATCAAATTTGGAAGAGTATAGTTTATGCATAATCTTTTCAAATCAATCAAAACATCACTTTTCTCAAGTAGGCATGCTTTCAAAATATGATAATAATGATTTAAAACTGTAAATTGTAGAAATTAAACACTAAGGATAGAAAAATGAGTTTCTTCCCGATAAGAGTTTATTCAACAAAATTATCTCAACCCTTATTCATAGATAATAAACACGGTGAGAGGTATTTCCTATCATATATGCTATTGAGTTCCTGAACATCTTTATTACCATTCTCATTTTTAAAATGGTTCAAACATACTTCCTTGATCTGGTCTCTAATGACCAATCTATTATCATGAACATGTATTAGCATTTTTGTCGTCTAGATGAAAGGTATGGCCATCATCAGTGAGGATATATCATTCTCTCCTCACTCTATCATCAAAAAGTTTATGCATTAATTCAAGTTTGATCCCCCTTCACTGCCTTTTCTTTCTTCTCCTACCTCCACTTCACTATTCTCTTTCTCGTCCTTCTTTTCTTTTAATATATTGTATTGTTTTCTTCTTTTTTTATCTGCATTTTTATTATTTTCTATTTCATTTGTTATTATCACCATAAAAAACCAAGCATTCTTTCTTAGGAGTAAAAGATAGTTTTACCGATTCATTATTTGTGTATTATCATACTCTACCCCCCACCCCCAACCCCACCCCACCCCACATATAAAGAGCATATACTTAACCCCCCTTAAGAGTATACTTCACTCCATTTGTCATTATCAAAAAGGCAGATAAGTAAATAGTACAAGTACATAGATACATAACAACTCATATAAAAAGGATGATTTACCTGATGAAACATAAGCACATGGAGGCATTTTTAATAATAACATAAGACCATACTTCTTCCCATGATAGGCCTATTTTCTAAAAAGCTTTTTGCTTGGAGCCTGGTGTGCGTGCTCACCATTTTCTCTTTTCTATAAGACCCCATTATCTTGGAGATGGAAATTCCTTAGACCCATAACCTTATATTGATGTACTTGTACAACTACATAACTTATTTAGCTTTCTCTTAACCTATTTTGGAGGTGTTCTAATTGATTCGAGCATTAAGTGTAATTGATTCCTTATTGAAAGCTGAGAACAATCACAACTTTTGACGTTCTTTTGGGCTTGATAAGAACTTTATATACTTCCCATTTAAGCCTCTAACCCATTTTATTTTTAGAGCACACTTAAACACATAATTAATGATAAAAAAATAAATCGAATGTATTAAAATATAATTTAGTACTTGTTAGAAAAATAGATGGAGTTTTCCAAGTTCATTCTCAACCAAGTGACTTACCTTTTACCAAAAAATCAGTTTTAAATGACTTCTTCCCCCATTGATTATTTATAGACTCAAAGTCAACATTCTTTCTTTTGAAGCTCTCTGAATATTATGATACGAGAGACAATTATGGAATGTACTTCTTAGTGAAAATCTTTCCAAAAGATTCTTCACCCATGAACCAATTTCTAAAGACTTCCTTGAAACATCGGATCTTTGAGAAATCTTTGGGCATATATTTTGCACAATGTTTCTTGATTTGACACTTAGCCTTTGATGCCGCAAGGCATTCCTCTTCATCTGATTCTCTAGATGTTTTTTCAAATTATGCTCCATATGATGATGCTTTAGACGATACTTTCAAATGATACTGAAATTTTATTTTTGATACCTTCCTCATCTTTATATTCTAGGAAGCTTTTTCTTAGACTATCTGTTAGGTGTAAATATGGAAGTAGAAAAATGATCTAGAGGGGGGATGGGGGGTGAATAGACCGAAATTAGAATTCAATTGCCGCTTTCCAAAATCAAAGTGTTTTCAAAAATGAGTGTCAACACAAATATTATAATGATGAAAGGATTGGTATGAATTGATTCAATTACGTAATGCACGAGAGGTGTAAACACAATGATTCAATTAATGGAGTTCTAAGTTCAATTCATTTTCAAATTATTAATCACTGAATTGGATTAACCAGTTATCCAATTCCAACAAAACCTAATGCTTACGTAATAAATCGCTACCAAGAAACAAACTATATGATATAATGGAATTGAAAAACCTAAGGATGCAATCACTAAGAAATTAAATGCAATAGTAGAGAGAGAGAGAGAGAGAGAGAGAGAGAGAGAGAGAGATGACACCGATATTTATAGTGCTTCGACGTTTGTCTTTCCTTTGCCTACGTGCATTCTTCAATGGTTTCTCATTGGAACCTTCATAGCTTCTTGTTATTTGAAAAAATATTTCCTAGAGTCCATACAATCATCAATCCATAATATAGTTGAGAAAATAAATTTCCTATTTGAATCTTAACTTGAATATAACACATTTTCCAAACTCTTCCACGCAATCTTTACTCGAATTACGTTTCTTGAATCTTACAATAACACCAATTCTTCTCCAAGCCTTCATGTGTAGCTCTTAACCCCTTGATCCTACCAATTACTTGAGCGGTGAAATTGTCCAAAGATTGTGAAGAACTCTACCTTATCCGTAGCCTTCCAAACAATCACTACTAAGGAAATTTTGGACAGAAGAACCTACTTCTTTTCAATAAGGTATAACATAAGGTTGTGAAGTTAGTCAGAGTGTGTGCATGAGTTCACCCCTAATCAATCTAGAAACCATTTCCAAACCAAAAGAAACTCTTTTTCTCTACCTTTTTTTTGTATTTTTTGTAAAACCATTGAATATGACATCATTATTGGCTTTCCAAATGGTTCAGAATCCAACGCGCAAGATCATAACAAAATCACCCCTAGACTTGGTCCTACCACCTAAAGAAATAAAAACTGAAAGACATGCATATGTTCACTATGAAGAACCACCTACCGACCCAACCACTAAAAGATCATATATTATACAAACAATGATAACTCACATATAACAAAGATATGGGATGCCGACTCAATCAAATCCAATATAAGGGAAATATATTCAATTGGATCAACAATCACCTCCTTTTATACAAGTTCTCACTAGAAATTAATCTATCCTGCAGAAGCTAACGGGAGGAAACCACCACTTTGGGAGAAACCTAACAATCATAGAGAAGAGATTGGGTTAGATTCTCAATCAAAGGAGATGGGAGGGAGCCAACAAACTGGACTTGATAGGAAATGGCAACAAAGAAAAAAATCGTCTCTGGTATGCTTCCAAATCCACTTATTTTTCCTTCAGAGGAAGAGTAAGAACTTAGATCATAGAGAAAATATTTTCATACATGTAACTCTAAAAAAGAAGGATCTTTTCCACCTGAGATCCCACACCAGGTCACGATTCTCCACCCTACAAATATCATGCCCACCATCCCATCTAGTTGTATAGAGTTAGAAAACATATAGGGGAACTTGAACTTTAGCGTTATGGGTCCTAACCAAGGGTCTTTATAGAAGGAAGTCTAGAGACTCAACTATACTCTTCTAAGGATGTCATCACCAAACCAATCAGAAGTCTCATCCTCTTTGCATCCAAGAAGACACACACATTTCTACCAAGTTGTATAGATCGAAACACTAATGTTCTCCCCCCTCGAAAAAAAGACAGTTGAAGAACCATTCCTAACTATAAGAATATCATTACCACAAGATCAAAAACTTTATTATGAATCTCAATATCAATCCAGGTTGAGTGAACAAGATCAAAAACTCTACTATAAAATAACAAATAATTATTATATATAAAATACTTAGGTCCCCACACCTGATATTTATAATGAAGTGAATTATCAATCACATTAACATGATCATTCATATATATCGTACAGCTTCCAGTTTTCTACAAGTACTTTGATATTTATGAAAGATGTTGATGCATTCCTAACGTTCAACAACGATACATCCATGAAAGTTGAGATGACAGCTAAGCATACACTCTATTTGACCAACTAGTTCGTTAGGTTCAATGGCTCACACTACAAAGACTAAGTACAGCTCAGTGTTTCTCGTGATTCAGTGACAGTTTAGCAGACATTGCAGATTTTAGTCTTGAGACATAATAGTAATTAGTGGGACCATTGACATAACCTGGAACAAAAAGTTAGGACCAATAGTGTTAAGTAGTTATTGTCCTCTCCCAAATTAAGGCACTAGTTGTCGTACATAAGGCCAAATGTGTTTTTATATGTTGGTCACCACCGAGACTTTTTTCCAATATGCCCCAAAGTTGAAAATAAATTCTCACTTTGCCCCACTATGAATTTTTTTTTCCAATCTGTCTCCTTTTTCTTATTGGGCTCGTCCATCCATTGGACGAGGGCATGAAGGCCCATTGTGTCTTGTGTGGGCTCGGCCAATCAATGGTCGAGGGTATGAAGAACTTTTTTTTAATTTTTTAATATTTTTAATATTTTATTAAATAGTTTTCTAATTATTATTAAATAGTTTTTTAATTAATTCTATATTTAATTAATATAATTGATTTTTTTAAAAATAAAATAATAATTTTTTTATAAAAATATTTAAAATAAAATGTAAATAATAATAGTTTTTTATGATAATAATTTTTTTTGATATTATTATTTTTAAAATATTAATAATAAAAATAATTATTATTTAGAATATTAATAATAGAAATAATATATTTTTTTTAATTCGTAAAAATATTCTAAATATAGGTTAAAATCTTTTATAATTTAAGACGGATAAAATATTATTTATCAATTTTTTTAAAATTATTTGGGACAAAAAAATGTCATTTATTAAAAATATTTGAAAATAATACTTTACATAAATGAGTATACAAGACACAGAAAAGAAAAGACCTTTCGAATTCGAATAATAAAAACATCTGATATGAAATAATACGAATATTATTGTCATTATTATAAGTAATAATTTTTTTTAGATATAATAAATAATTAAAATATTTGATATTTAATAATGATTAGATATATCATTTATTCAATAATTTTTTTTAAAAAAAAATCTTATTTATAATAATGACAATTATTTGCTATTTCTAACCTTATCTATAATAATTAATATGTTATGTTTTTAATAATTTGTCATCAATGTCCTAATAATTATTTTTATCACAATTCAATAAGTAGTAATATGACATTAAAAATACCATTAAAAGCAAATGAATCGTTCTTATATATAATATACTTTCTCTTTCCTTAATAATAATAACAATAAATCAACTTTAAAAAAAGTTAATATCATTAATTACGTATCTTTTAATTCATATGAAATATTCCAAATATAAACTGAAAAAGGCTCAAAATCTTTTTTAATTTAAGACGGAGAAAGTATTATTTATTAAAAATATCTTTTATAATTTGAGATATTTATTAAAAATATTTGAAATCCATTAATGAGTACTATACAATATACAGGTAGAAACTAAAAGCTGATACGAATTATTATAAAGAGAGAATATCGTATCTTTTAATTCATATGAAATATTCCAAATATAAACTGAAAAAGGCTCAAAATCTTTTTTAATTTAAGACGGAGAAAGTATTATTTATTAAAAATATCTTTTATAATTTGAGACATTTATTAAAAATATTTGAAATCCATTAATGAGTACTATACAATATACAGGTAGAAACTAAAAGCTGATACGAATTATTATAAAGAGAGAGGATATCTATATTCTATATATAAACCTATCATGTCTCACAAGCCATTTTTAATTCAACTTTTTTTTAAGTTGATTTATTGTTATTATTATTAAAGAAAGAGAAAGTATATTATATATAAGAACGATTCATTTGCTTTTAATGCTATTTTTAATGTCATATTATTATTTATTGAATTGTGATAAAAATAATTATTAGGACATTGATGACAAATTATTAAAAATATAACATATTAATTATTATAGATAATGTTAGAAATAGCAAATAATTGTCATTATTATAAATAAGAATTTTTTCAAAAAAAAATTATTGAATAAATAATATATCTAATTATTATTAAATATCAAATACTTTAATTATTTATTATATCTAAAAAAAATTATTACTTATAATAATGACAATAATATTCGTATTATTTCATATCAGATATTTTTATTATTCGAATTCGAATGGTCTTTTCTTTTCTGTCTCTTGTATACTCATTTATGTAAAGTATTATTTTCAAATATTTTTAATAAATGATATTGTCCCAAATAATTTTAAAAAATTGATAAATAATATTTTATCCGTCTTAAATTATAAAAGATTTTAACCTATATTTGGAATATTTTTTACGAATTAAAAAAAAAATATTATTTCTATTATTAATATTCTAAAAAATAATCATTTTTATTATTAATATTTTAAAAATAATAATATCAAAAAAAAATTATTATCATAAAAAACTATTATTATTTACATTTTATTTTAAATATTTTTATAAAAATATTATTATTATTTTTTTAAAAATCAATTATATTAATTAAATATAGAATTAATTAAAAAATTATTTAATAATAATTAGAAAACTACTTAATAAAGTATTTAAAATATTAAAAAATTAAAAAAAAAGTTCTTCATACCCTCGGCCATTGATTGGCCGAGCCCATACAAGACGCAATGGGCCTTCATGCCCTCGTCCAGAAAATTTTACCCTATACCCCTACAATTGTACCCACACCCCTACATTTAAATTTTTTTAACCAAAATACCCTCATATAAATAGGGTATATTTTCCATTTCAAATTTTTTTTACCATTTTCGTTGAAGACTTTCGGAGAAGACAAATATTTGGCTTTTTTCATTGTAAACCGGAACACTCAGAGTAAGTCTTCCGGTTCATTAATTGTATACCGGAACACTTCTCTAAAGAGTTCCTGTTTGTTGCCTTTAGGGGCACTGAACCGGAAGTCTTTTAGAAAGTTTTCCGGTTTGTATTGTTGTATACCGGAAGTCTTTCTTAAAGACTTCCGGTTTGGGATGTATACCGGAACTCTTTAAGAAAGTGTTCCAGAAGACTTTTTTTTTACTAACCGGAACTCTTCTTTGAAGTGTTCCGGTACGTTTTTTTTTTAAAAAAATTTTAATTATTTTTTTAAACATTTTTTTGTAGTGGTTCGAAGACGAGGTGCAGATGGTCAGATTCCAGTCCGCACGTTAGACCGGGGTGCATCTTCATCTGCAGCTGAGCCGACTGGATATCCAGGAGGGTCGTACGATACGTCTCTTTTGGTGAAGTACGGGCATCATGTTGCTCGACATTTATGGTTCAGTGAGGTAAGTAAACGGGCTATATTTGAAAATGAATAATAGTTGAATATTTTATAATTTGTTTTCTAATATGTGTTTTAATTGTTTTTAGGAAAGAGGTCCAAAGAAAGAGTTGAAGGTTGCTGGACATGGACTGAAGTTGACTTCTAGGGTTCCATTGGCTCTTCCACCACAAATGGAGAGTTGGGTATCTAGATCCGGTTTATCTTCACTGCAGAGAACCAGTCTGAACAAGATAGACACAAATCTTGTCTCTGCATTTGTGGAAATATGGCATCTAGAGACATCTTCATTTCACATGCCGTTTGGTGAAATGAGCATTACTTTAGATGATGTCGCATGTCTACTTCACTTGCCCATCAGGGGTATCTTCTGGAGTCCTCAGGATGTGACTGAAGAGGTAGCTGTTGAACTTGCTGTTGACTACCTAGGAGTGTCACAGGGTCAGGCACAGTCACATGTTCGTAGCTGCAGGGGGTCGTATTACAAGTTGGAGTGGTTATACGATTTATTCGTACATCATAGAGCTGCTTCCAGCTGGGCATATGCGACTAGAGCATATCTATTGATGTTGGTGGGTTCCACCATATTTGCTGATAAGACCTTTACACTTGTAGAGGCACGATACCTCCTCCTGTTTACGGACTTGGATGGATGTTCAGGATATAGTTGGGGAGCAGCTGCACTAGTTACCCTCTACCGATATCTTGGAGATGCGTCCAACTGTTGGAAAAAGAGGGGAGAATTAGAAATCTGCTGATAAATGTGGTCTTCCCCGAGCGATGAGATGGTCGTATAGGCAGGGAGTCCTGAAGGTCGATGATTTACGGCCTATTTTGGACGAGCTGACACCTACCGACGTCATATGGCGACCATTTGAGGATCATAGAGCATGGCATGTATTTGATGAGATATGTCTTTACAGGGGCTGTTTGAAGTGGGGTGAAACAGTTGTTCCATACTTGCCTGATAGATGTTTACGTCAGTTCGGGTATAGGCAGTATGTTCCATCCCCACCTCTGGATTGTATTATGGCGACGGATATTGATGTTGATTAGATCAGTTACCATCAGAGTGTTATCGCTGTGATCAGTTCATCTACCGTGGCCACCACTCCATCTGATGTAGAAGACGATTATCTAGAGTGACGCTCCCCATCGTGACGCTCCTAGAGAGGTACCAGTTCCTGTATATGACACCGGGCCATCTGATCCTGATTGGGCTCGTGTATCTACATTGATTCATCGCTATCTGAGACAGGTTAATGCCGAAGAGGAAGATCCACAGTTTTCTGATTTATTTGAAGCTTTGCATATTTCTCGTTCACATTGATTTTATGTATTAAGCTTTGAATATAATAGACATAATAATATAAAATTCATGTTTTGATTACATATTTATGTTTTGAGTACATAATCATGCTAATACAGGTGTAAGTAATTGCCAATGTTGCTTACGTCCTACAAATCCTAACATCCAAGTAGTGCTATATGAGAACCAACATGTTAGTACATAAAGTTCTTACCAATGGCAATGAAACCGCTTTGAATGTTAAGACACCTGATCAAGTTAACCTGATAAATAAGTAAAAAAATTAAAATAAATATGACATAAAATATTAACTGAAATAATAAAATATTTAGGCATATAAATACGTACCTGAACCCAATGATTGTGGTTAACAAAACCAATGCAATAAATAGAGACATTTGGTGAATGTGAACTTGTCATCGGAAAGAAAGTCATGCACGGATTGCCTAAACAGACAAGTACAACATTATAGCGATTCGCTATCAAGTAACCCATATCTGGTAGACTCATCCATTTTTCAGGTGGCTGTGAACCAAAGGATTCTATCATCAAAGATTCTCTCACTTCTGACAACCGATTAAAAAATAACTTGTCATACAAAGTTGACCTATCCTTGTCTATTATTTCCAACCCCAACTCTCTGCGAACCATTGGCCAACCATCCTCACCATATCCATGCAATGATGCAATGACTCTAAATCCACAATTACCATCTGATTCAACATTAACTACATCTTCAATGTATGACGTAATATGATTAGGAAATTGAAGAATGAATTGTGGTTGCTTCTTTGATAATTTGATCTTCTTCGAAGTCTGTGATGGTTGAGATTGCCTTTGTGAAGATTGAGAATGCCTTTGTGAAGATTGAGATGCCTTATTAACATACTCATGATACGAAGGGTCCCTATAAACATCATAATCTACTGGTTTTTTCCCTTTCTTCTTCACTCCTCCTTTGGTTTTTATTTTCTCAGGTGGTGGACACAATGTTGTCATTGTTGGGTATGCTAGTTCACATACCCTACTCTTTAATGCCCTTTTCCCAATAACATCTAATGACCTAAATCGTCTCCACAACTCATCCATTGCAGAAGTCATATCCACCTCTGATCCATCATCTTCACCTACCTCTAACTCAACTTCCATAGTTAGTTTCCTCCAATGAACATGAGCAGCATCAATGGGTATCGGTATACCACCTAGTCTGTATATTCCTAACTCACAAGCACAAGGTAACCCATAAGATGTTCTAAGAGTACAACCACATATTTGCCTGTTAGTTCCAACATAATCAACTCTCAATAACTCTTCAGCAATACGTCTCAAAGCAGCTCGAGATACGGAACCACGCAAATAACCATAAAAGGGACTTACGTGTGCGTGCTCAACTTCGTAAAAACTCTTTTGAAAAGAAGCTCTAATGTTTCCCAGTTGTAACCTCAAGTTGTTATTCATGGCTTCCCAACATTTGACCATGTCACCTATACTGTTTCTTAACATTTGCTTTAACTTCCAATGAGCAGATTCAACCCTAAAAATATTGAAAATAACACATAAAAAATACATAGAAATAATATCAGATATAAAAATAACACATACAAAATTATAAGACGTACCGATTAGTCGTTGTGTTACCCAAATGTAGCACTCGATTAATCCATGCTCCAACAAATCTATGCCTATGTGGAGTCAACCATGTGTCTTTCACATAATTAATAAATCCACTATAATTAACACATGCTTGCTCAAGTTGATGCAACCGGACCATACTCAACCTCATCACTAGCCCATACAACTTCCATCCATAATGTGTTTATCGTCTTTTGCAGGTCATTCACCACATGTTGTTTGCATTTGGCACCAACGTTTTTGTTAATGTGAAATCTACATAGCAAATTAATCGAGCTGGGAAACACAACTTCAATTGCTTTCATCAAAGCAAGATCTCTATCTGTCAAAATCACTTGTGGACACATGTCTTTCTTCACAAACAACTCTTTTAATTTCTCCAATACCCAGCAAAAGTTCTCTGTTTGCTCAGACTCCATATATGCAAATCCAACAGCAAAAGTCAACTCGGTCGATGTCATGCCAACAATTTCAAACAAAGGTTGTCTATATTTATTTTTCTTGTAGGTGCTATCCATAACTAACACAATCGGAAATATATTCAACAACTTAACTGAATCAGGATGTGCCCAAAATATCTCTCTCACCACTTCCGAGTCATCCTTTTTTCTACTCCAATACACATATCCTGCATCCTCAATAAGCTTAAACAGATGTTGTATCTCACTCCTAGAACCTCTTATCTCTTTTTGTATCACACTCTTATGCTTGTATACTTGCGTAATCCGAGTGACATTCTCAGGATAATTGTCTTGCAAGGAAAGCAATATGTGTCTAGGTGCTACATGTCTCTTTGCCAAATCCGCGACATGTTGCTTCTCATCTGTGGTCAACCTACCAATAAACGAATGACCTTCTAATCTATCATGTAAACCATGATTATGTAACCCACATTTTACATCAATCTTCCAACCAGATCCATCTTTCGCCGGAGTCGACCTGATTTTAAATGGACATCCACATTTCTTGGACGCACTTTGGGTACCACTATCACTAATCTTGTGTTTCCCACCTTTATCACAACCAAATATTATTTTGTTACTTCTCCCTCTCTTCCCCGTTTCAGTATCTGAACGACTGATAATAACAGTTACTTTATTGTTGATTCCAACCTCTTTAATCCATCTGATAACCTCTTCTCGTGTACCAAATCTTTCCGTCGTCATAAACGCATCAGTAGTATCTACACATATTTGGGGAAGATTTTCCATTCCTGCAAAATAAAATTAAAAAAAAAAAAAAAAAAAAAGCGAACCGAAAGACTTCTTGAAAGACTTCCGGAACACATATAATACAAACCGGAACACTTCTCCAAAGAGTTCCGGTATGTATAAATTTGTTCACCGGAACTCTTTCAAGAAGTGTTCCGGTTTTGTAAATTTTTTTTAATTGAACCGGAACTCTTTCATGAAGTGTTCCGGTTCATTGATTTATGTGTTCCGGAACTCATTCTTGAAGTCTTCCGGTTTGGGAAAAATACATACCGGAAGTCTTTTTGCAGGAGTTCCGATGCGAGGGGTGTGAAAGTGTAATTTCTGAAATTTTCTACTGAATGGTAAAAATAAAATGGTAAATTGGTTAAAACCAATTAAGGGTAGAATGGGAATTTTTAAAATTTTGTAGGGGTATGGGGCTAACTGTAGGGGTACAAGGTAAAATTTTCCCTCGTCCAATGGATGGACGAGCCCAATAAGAAAAAGGGGGCAGATTGGGAAAAAAAATTTCAGAGTGGGGCAAAGTGGGAATTTATTTTCAACTTTGGGGCATATGGGAAAAAAATCCCACCACTGAATGAGGGTTGAGATCCTCTCTTTTTCCGTAATTCTTGTTTTCAATATTGGTAGAACTAGGTGTAAGCAAAATTAGGTGTAAGCAAAATGGGTCCAGTCCTATGTACGAACCCGTTTAACCTTTTATTTTGTGTGGTGGAGAAGATGTATCATATTTTCTCATACAATTAATATTTCAATTGAAATTAAATTATTTTAAGAATTTTTATAACTTTCTTTTTCGACAATTATAATTCAAAAATATTTTACTGTGAAAAGTATATTTCGCATGAATTTCTTAATCACCGACATAATTTCATAGCACACATTGCATCAATACGAATCAACGTCCATGTTTAAACCAACAACTTGCGTAAACTTGATTGTAATCTTGAAAGTGCTAAAGTCCTACATTGATTAGGAATGAAGAAAATATTGAGTTTATAAAAGAGATGATCCATACCCCCATTGTTTTAAGGTTTTAGGGAGATATGTGATGCCAAGGTCTCTTGGATCTCAACGTTTGACCCATTAACACTTTTAGGCTTCGCTCATCGGAGTTCCCAACATATGGTATCAAAGCCATAGTTAGGTTCAGTGTAGGAGCAGAAATGGATCCTATAATGGATAAAGGCTGGTGATGTGGGTGACTCACACTTTTCAGGAATTCGTTGGGTTAGAAGTGTGAGTGGTAAAGTCCGACATCGACTAGAAATGGAGGACATGTTGGATATATAAGAGAAATGATTCATACCCATAATACCTTAAGATTTTGGATGAATATGTGGTATTAAAGTCTCTTGAATCCATGAACATTTATCTCATTGACATTTCCAATGCTCCCCGAACTCTCTAACATATACACATCCTTAACTTGAGTTTTCTACGATCCAATAATGATTCTTCTACTTCAAAGCAGAACTTTTGACTATAACTCAACAAACTTTCACAACACCGTCATTCTTTCCTAATGTGAAAGGTCAGACAAAATTAAAACACAAAACATATTAATAACTCATATTCTAAGATTGAGATCAAAGCTCTGATTCTAATTGTTGGAAAAAAAATGGTGCTAAGATACTAGGACTATAAGTGAGTGAGACACAATTTCTCAATCAAAAATTTTAAGACATTATATATACAAATCACATATCTTATAAATATAATATTTACCAAATAAAATGCAATGATTTAAATTTGAGTTTAAAATCTCACATAATTTTCACAACCAAGTCAATAAAATGTAACAATGAAATTAAGATTAGGTCTGACTCTTAACATTTTATTCTCCCTCTAACAAACAAACTAAAAGAGATGGATTTTGAAGCCAACGATAAAATACAATACCCCACCCATCATACTAAGGATAATATACATTGTATGTTACATGGATGTTGATTCATATTGATGCAACGTGTGTGGTGCAAACTCGAGGGTTTGTCCATGAACAAATCCTTGGTCAATCATCTCTACCTGAAGCAAGCTTTGTATTCATTCAAGATGAGTGAAGACAAAGTCTTGGCTAAGCAGCTGGATATGTTCAACAAGTAGATTCATGATCTTGAGAATATTGAGGTCAGGATTGATGATGAAGATCAATCGATGTTAATGTTGTGTGATTTACCTAAGTTTCATGCTCATTTCAATGAAACTCTCTTGTATGGAAGAGATTCGTTGACCTTTGAAGAAGTTAAATCGGCCTTGTACTTTAAAGATTTGAACGAACAAAAGGAGCACAAACCATTGTTTGTTGGTGAAGGATTGTCCATAAAAGAAAAATTCACAAAGAAAGATGGTAGGTTTAAGAAAAAGATGGATAAAGTTCTACATAATTCTCATGGTGGTGATGCTCTTGCTATTTATGTGTTATCATTGTAAGAAGGAGGGTCATACAAGAAAGGTGTGCCCTGAACGTTTGAATAATCATGGTGGAAAGGATAATGGAAACGCAACCATTATGCAAGATGATTATGAATAATCTGATGTCCTAGTGGTTTCAAGTAGAAAATCTAGCAAGGAGTGGATTATGGATTCAGGTTGCACTTGGCACATGACTCCAAAAAAATATGTGTTTGAGGAACTATATGATCAAGATGGTGGATCAGTGTTACTGGGAAACAACAAAGCTTGCAAAATTGAAGGTATTGGATTTGTAAGATCCAGGCTCCATGATGGGTTAATAAGGCTATTGACTGATGTCAGGAATGTACCTGAACTTAAGAGGAATTTGATTTCTTTTGGTGAATTCGACAAGAAATGATATGTTTTCAAAGTAGAGAAAAGTATCCTAAGGGTAATGAAGGGGTCGAAGGAAGTCTTGAGAGGCATCAAGAGGCAAGGCATGTATACCCTTGAGGTTGAGGATGTAAGTGGTTCAGCAGATGTGGCATCCACAAAACTTGTCTCAAAGACTGAGCTATAGCACAAGAGACTTGGCCATGGTAGTGAAAGAGGCCTAGTCAAATTGTCAAAAAAAAAATTATGTGGTGATAAGGTCGAAAAAATGGATTTTTGTGAACCTTGTGTATTTGGTAAATCATGTAGGGTAAAGTTTAACAAGGTAAACAAAGAAGATATGGATCCCTTGATTATATCCATGATAATCTTTGGGGACCTACAAGAAATCCCTCACACTCAAGTGCAAGATATTTTCTGTCCATAGTTGATGATTAGTCATGAAAGTTGTGGGCATTCATTCAGAAAGTAAAGGATGGAAATTTTGAAAATTTCAAAAGTTGGAAGACTCTGGTTGAAAACCAAACTTGTAGGAAGGTCAAAAGATTGAGGACCGACAATAGTGTTGAATTTTTCAATGAGGCTTTCGAGAACTATTGTGTTATGTCTGGTACTACAAGGCACAAAACTACTATAGCTACTCCCCAACAAAATGGTTTGGCTGAAAGGTTTTATCAAACCACTCTGGAAAGAGTAAGGTACATGTCGGTTAATGCGGGATTAAAGAAGATTTTTTGGGCTAAGGAAGTCAACAATGCAGCTTACCTAATAAATAGGTGTCCCTCGTTTGGTTTGGGGATGAAGACACCTAAAGAAGTTTGGTCAGGTCATCCATCAGATCACGACAAACTTAGAGTATTTAGTTGTTTAACATATGCTCATATTAGGAAAGACAAGGTTGAACCTAGAGCTCTAAGATGTACATTCCTTGAATACCCTGAAGGAGTCAAAGCTTATAGGTTATGGTGCTTAGATCTAGGTCACATGAGATGTATCACAAGTTGAGATGTAATTTTCAATGAAGCTGAGATGGATTTCAAGAAAACTGATGACGTTGGTCAAAGTACGAAGGTCTCTAAAGAAGAGCTGGAACAGGAAGAGATTCCTATTGAGGTGGAGCAAAGTGATGCAAAATTGCACAACCCAGATGAAGTCGAAGAACAAGCATAAGTTAATGATGAAGATGAGGAGACTGATAATGACTACCTGTTGGCAAGAGATAGGTCGAGAAGAGTCATCAAGTCACCTCAGAGACTTGGTTATATAGATCTCATAGCTTACGCCTTAATCGATGCAAGTGAGGTTTTGGATCAAGAACCCAGAGACTATAAAGAAGTTACGAGGAGATAAGAAAAGACTGAATGGCTTAAACCCATTAATGATGAGATGAAATCTCTTCATGATAATAAGACTTGGGAGATGATCGAGAAGCATGCATGGGCCAGGTTAGTCAGATGTAATTGGATTTTCAAGGTTAAGGAAGGAATCAAAGGAGTGATATCGAAGCGATTTAAGGCAAGGTTGGTTTCTAAGGGGTTCACTTAGAAAGAATGTGTCGACTTTAATGATGTGTTATCACCCATTGTAAAGCATAAATCCATTCAAATGTTATTTTCTAAGGTGGCGAAGTTCGACCTAGAGCTGAAATAAATGGATGTGAATATTGCTTTCCTGTATGGTGATCTAGATGAAACAATTTTGATAAGGCAACCTGAAGGGTACGTAGAAAGAGGAAATGAAGATTATTTGTACAAGATGAATAGTTAGTTATATGACCTAAACCAATCTCCTCGACAATGGAATAGATATTCAATAAGTTCATGGCACACATAGGTTTCACTAGGATCCAGTTCTACCATTGTGTTTATTTCAGATTTCAACCTGAAAATTCACTTGTTATTTTATTTCTTTATGTGGATGACATCCTCATAGAAAACAACAGTTTCAAGGATGTAATGAATGTGAAGGTTGAACTCGATTAGGAGTTCGACATGAAGGATGAAGGAGCTGCTTCTAGGATTCTTGGGATTGACATACGGATAGATAGAAAGTAGTCCATATTATGCTTATCTCAAGACACATACCTACTGAAGATTATCAACAAGTTTGGTATGTCGAATTCAAATCCTGTTGTGACTCCGAAAAATCCTCAGTTCAAGCTGATTATGACTCAAAGTCCTAGTACTTAATTAGAAAGAGCCCATATGAATAACATTCCATATTCTAGTGTAGTAAGTTCTTTGATGTATGTTATGGGTTGTATGAGGCCAAACATAGCATATGCAGTGAGCCTTGTAAGGAGGTACATGGCCAATCCTAGAAAGGTGCACTGACAAGCCTTGAAGTGGATTTTAAGACATATAAATGGGTCTTGGAGCAGATTCCTGATTTATGGTGGAGCCTCTGGTGATGAAAGAAACATAGGAATCAAAGTATTTGTTGACTCTCATTATGCAGGTTGAATGGATTCTAGAAAATATATATTTGGACATGCATTCACTATGTTTGGCATAACAATTAGTTGGAAAGTAACACTTCAGAAGGTTATTGCCTTATCAACCACTGAAGCAGAATAAATTTCCCTCATTGAAGCTGTGAAAGAAGCATTAGGGCTTGAAGGTTTTGCTAAGGAGCTGAAACTTCAAGGTCGCACCATTACTTTTAAATGTGATAGTCAAAGTGCAATATACTTGTCAAAGAATTCATCCTATCATGAACGAACCAAGCATATCGGTGTGGGGCTGCATTTTGTCAAAGAGATAATCGAGCGTGGAGAAGTCCAAGTGCTGAAGGTTTCAACTAAAGATAATATGATCACCAAGACATTGCTAAGTTGTAAGTTTTTCCATTGTATGCAGCCGGTAGGACTGCATGATGACATTTAGTTGTTTTCGTGGTTCAGAGTTTGTTCCAAGATGGAGATTTGTAGTTAATGGGTTATAAGCTAGTATTGTAGCAAACTATGACGAAGTCGAAGAGCTAGTGTAGCTGTAAAAAATATGTTAGCTTGTTTGTTTAAGTTAGCATGTCGAATTGGGCCAGATTGTTGTGTAAATTGTTTAATATGTTAGTTGAAAGCTTGGATTTAGTTTTCTTATAAATAGCATACTAGTCATCACTTCTCCCTCAATCCCTGATAGTCCTAATCTGAGGGAGAAAGTGGTGTTATTGAGATTCAATTGTAAACATTGCTCCATAATGTGTAATTGAATCAAGAATCCAATTTTACACCATTTTGAAATGCCTTTATCTTTTCTTCTCTCTTTTTTGTTACTTTTTGAGTTTCTTGTTAATCAAGAAACCGATTATACTCTATTTTCTGGGCATCGCTTTCACAACATAAAAGGTAGTCAAAAAATTTGGGAGAAGCTAATAGATTCTATGTTTGGTGGAAGATTCATATGTTCACCTAGAACATATAATTAGGATAATCATCATGAAATAAAAAGGCCATACAACTTTTGTTGTATTTAAAATGAAAAACAAGTTTTAGAACAAAAAAAATTAAAAGCAAAGTCGACTCCAACCTCTTAATTCATATCGTTCTTTGAAATTACATTGGAACTATTGTTCAATAAATTTCTAAGTGTTGGTTGTTCATTGAATACTTCAATAAGACTATTCTTCCTAGCGACTAGAGAGACGACACCTTCAACCCTTCTAGTGCTACATTTTTTGCTAATTTTAGTGACACTTGAAACTTACTGCATCTTTTCACTTCGGGGAGTCACTTTATCTGACATCACAATAGTCATGGGTATAGAATCATGTTTAAAACTCTAGATCTTGGCCTAACAAATATTCCTTGGCGCCTTGCATTCCTTGAGGTGTTTGTCGAATATCTATGTAGGCTTCACTCTGACCACAACCCCATAATCCTAGCTAGGGGATCGAGACCCTTCCGGTTTGATGCAACTTGGATTGATCATGAAGATTAGCATAATTTGTAGACCATACTTGGTCTTTTACCAACTGCTCAAGCTTATGATAAAATGGTTTTTTGCATGTTGATTGAGTTTTACCCTAATCATTTGAGTGAATTTGAGAGGAAGAGAGAAAATTTTAGAAGATAAGAGAAGAATGCGTGTCTTTTGATTTATCCATCTTAATGTTTGAGAAAGAAATTTGTACTTGAGCATGATCATAGAAGTATTCTAGTAAAGAGCGTTGAACTTATACATCATCATCAAAGTAGATAAATTGTTATATTTTTTGTTGAATCTCAATTTTAGAGCTTTTTCTTTGAGGACATTGAGTCAAGTTTGGGGTTGTCAGGACAATTAGTAATTATATACATTAAAGAATATTATGAATTAATTTTTAGTGATTTTAATTTAATGAGTCATGTTTTTTGTAGTTTTAATAAAGATTCTGAAGAATTGTGGAAAAGTCCGATTCATGTCCAAAATAATCTTAATAACCAAACAAATTATGTAGTATTTTCACCATGGAAGTTGCGATGGCAAATAACTGAGAAGGCTTGGCCACCTAAATTGGAAGAAAATAAGAAAATAAGCAAAATTGATGAATTCCATGAAGCTTCAATATTGGGAAAATTATTGGAAAATATACATTGCGTAGAACAAGGTTGCGTTATGTGATATTCTAGAAGCCATTTAAATATAATCATAAAAATATGGATCACACATAGGGTAGCATGGAGTATTTTTGTGGCATCTGAATTTTTATATAAAATCCCAAACACGTTCAGTTGCAAGGGTTCTAAATTTCTTCATAGAAGAGACATATTTTGAGATCTTGAAGCGATAAGAAGCGAAGCAATCAGTACTATAAAAAGGGATTTGGCCTCAGACGCGAAAGGGGTTTAACCTCGATTACACAAGTGAGGTAACATAGGCATTCATAAAAACTTTCCATTTTATCCCTTGGTTTTGGAATAACCAAGGGTTAAAGTGTTCTTCACATCAACTCGATCCCCAACTTCTGCATTTTTATTATTTTTAGAATTGGATGGCATGTCCCCCATTACCTCTCAGTTGTTTGAGAACCAAGGTAATAGATTAGAATTATAATCTCAGTTTAAAATAATAACCGGTGGGAAAGAATTGGTATTTAATTTTTTTATTATTTAAATTTTCTATATTTTGGTTTTAACCTGTATTACAGAACCATATTTTTTCCATTTCTAAAACATAAACATTATTACAGAATCATATTTTGGCTATTTCAGAAATAGATACTTTATACATTTTGCCTATTTCTCAAACAGAATTAATGTACCATAAATATTCGTTGTTTACACCATTTGCAAATGGAAAATGACACATGTACACCTTATAATTTTACAACCAATTAAAACTAAAATGTAATAACCATTTGCAAATGATAAACCAACAAAAGCAATAACCAAAATGCAAAGTTTTGTAGGCCTTCAAAAAGTGTTCTTCTGTGAGAACACCTATAATTTGAACCAGATTTCAAACCAATTAAGATCATCAACAACATTAATTATTTAGTAAAAAGAATATAAGTGATATAAAACATTTACTTACTATTTTTCTCATATCCCCTTTTAATGATCTTGACGAATACTATGCACATCATCATCAGGATCATTTTCACTACTATAAAATAAACCTTTGATAACACTAAGTTACAACAGTCTGACAGTTAACCGTGGTAATACCTTATTTTTTGATGCATTTTGTTTTTTTATATTTACGAAAATACATTGCATTACGGTCCAAAAAAATAGTCGTGATTATACATCGATGGAGTGATAGGGTTCGAATCTCAACTCCAGCAATTTTCTACTTTTTTGTTACAATGAGTGTTATCCTTATAATATGATATACATATTAAAATTAAAATACCTATCATCGTTGTGAAAGACATTACATTTCATCACGTTTTTTTAATACGACCATGGTGAAATGGTTTACCCATATATAAGCGAATTAACTCACGCTTCTTGACAGCATCGTTGTATTATTACAGCAAAACCTAACACATATTTTCTCTCTTCTTCTTTGTCATTAGCTTTCATATTCTACATTATTGTCTCAATCTTGTTTTTCATAATAAATGTATTCTTCTTCTTTCTTATTCTCTCATTTTCGTGTATATTATTGTTGTTTTTCACATGGTTTTCACATAACTTTCTTCTTATTTGAGATTTTTTGGTTTTTTGTTGTTGTATGTTGTTGTGTGTTGTTGTTTTTGATGAAAAATGTAGATAAATGTTTGTTGACATGATTTTCATATTATTTACTTTGGCTTCACATGTTTGGTTATTACTTGTTGTTGTTGACAAATCTTTTTCCATATTTTCTCTTCTTTGTGTATGTTCTTGTTATGTTGATGTTATTGTTATGTATGTTGATAATTTTTTGTTGGATTACAATGTCATGCTAGTTTATACTACTTATGTTGATAAATGTTATTGTATGTTGTTGATGTTGTTTTGTGTTGTTTGTTAATAAAGCGTTTTCATGTGATACTTGCAAATGGTTATGGTTCTTTACTTATCATTGATGAAACTGGTTGTGTGAACATCGATCTAAGAGAGTTGCAAACTTGTGTTTGCTGTGGAAATATTATATGAGTTTTTCATATAATATTCCCATAGTGAACACATGTTTTCTACTCTCCCTTCTACTTTATCCTTTTCACAGTTTCCAGGAACGATTATTTATCAAGTTCTCCAAATTTATGTTAATTAGTTGACGTTTTTGTTGATAAATGTTGTTAGTGATTTTGTTATATCATATGTGATTTCCAGTTTCACTAACCCCTCATTGAACTTGCATTCATTTAAATAGATTTTTGAGATCATAATTAGAAAAATTAAATTATTCTTGATAATCAACTTAGATGATCCAACGCTTATCGAATTGCATGCGTCTTATAATTCATGGTTTCCTCTTTATCCTATAGAATTTGATTCAATGTCACAAGTACTTCAAAACAATGATGATAAATGGATGCCATTATGAGTCTTTCCCACAAAATTCGATGTCTGCAAAATAAACTAGAAAAAGAAAAGAGGAAATCAAATTTTGTGTGAAAACTTAGAAGACATTCATTCATCATCATTACTTTGAAAATTTTGGGATTCAATCAAATTATATGGGTTAGTGAGGAAATCATAAATTATAAGATGCATGCAATTCGAAAAATATTGGACTGTTGAAGTTGTTTTTCAAGAATAATTTAATTATTCTGATTATCATCTCAAAAATCTATTTGAATGGTTGTATGTCGTTAATGAGGGGCAGGGAAAAACAAGCAATCTCATAGTTTATAATAAAATCTTACACATACCACCATGATTGGAACATATAACTGTGGTGAAATTTTATTTTATTTGTGCTTTAATTTGGTTGCACCAGGGTATCGAACCCATGACCCTATATTTATGAGAACAGTTATTTAAGTCAACTGTTGTAATAGGTAGCTGTCGCACCTCGAAAAAATGGGGATACGACTTTAAGCGAAGCGCGATCGCACGCTCGCAATGATGGACTGAACAGAGTCGCCACCGAACTTTATTTATTCCTAAGAAGGAAAGGGGAAATATTGATAAAACCCAAGACAAAGAAAGGATAAGATATGGTCATCGCAACCAATATCAGGGTTCGGGAGTCGATTACGCAAGGGGAAGGTATTAGCACCCCTCACGTCCGTTGTACTCAACGGGAACCATTAGGTTAGTTGTGTGCGTTAGTGTTAGTTAAAATATTAGGGTTTTCGAATTATTAGGTGGGAAAGGAAGAAAGGATGAGAAGAGAATGTTTTTTGGATTTTTGACTAAGGACTAAACCTAAGTTTTTTATTAGTGGGCCTGACAAGATTTACAAATCCTGCTCCTACGTATCTCAGATAGAGAAATCAAGGCTTACATAGTTCTGGGTAGAAAAATGTTTATTTGTTGGTCGATTTTAGCGAAAGCTATACTGTATTAATCGATGAAAACATTGTTTTACCCAAAACAGATGAGGAGTGGACGCATACCACACATCTAACGGATTTATAAATCTACATTCGGAAAAGCGCCATTTATCTCTACTCAACAATCGTGGCCGAAACATTATTTTGTATCACTTAAGACAATATATCTTTCATTTATGAAAAGGTTTTTGATTAATCGCACGACGGCGAAAAAAGAGTTTGATTGGTTGGATGTATTTTGAGTGATGGTGAGAACTTGGATGAGCGAGATATACATCTCGAATCCTAGTCTTAGGAGTGCATGGTATACACCATGTTCCATTTCCATCTTATTTGCAAAAATGTTTGATAACAATTAAGTGTTTTGAGGTTTGATTGAGAAAGGGTTTGAAGAAACCGCATTGACAATTTTTAGACGATGGCGAGAGCCAAGATAGGCGAGGCATACGTCTCAAATCTTAATCTCAGGAGTGCACGGTATACACCATGTTCCATTTCCATCTTTATTGAAAAAGTGTTAAATAAGAATTAGGTATCTTGAGTTTTGTTATGAAAATGACTTGACCCTAGATCAAATATTGATGGACGTTTAAGAGAAATTTGAATGAGTGTTTGAGAGAAAACAAAGTGGATAAATTTGGATGATGACGAGAACTAGGATTGGCGAGATATACATCTCGAATCCTAGTCTCAGGAGTGCGCGGTATACACCACGTTCCACTTCCATCTTTATTTAAAAGGTCTTAACTATGAATTAATATTTTTTGAGTTTTTATTAGGAAAAATGGCTTGACATTGAATCAAGCGTTTGATGAAAGTTTGAAAGAAATGGAATAGAATAGGAGGGAGAAATGAATTGATTTGTTTATTGAGAAAATACTCGACGTTGGATCGAGTCATTATTTTTGATCTTTTGGAAATGGTTGATTTTATTCTTGTGTTAGTATCTAACTAAACAGTCAAACAAATAAAGAAATAAAACAGTACAAAATTATTACATATCGGGGGAGTGGGGGTACATTTTGTCAAATGGGGATTCAAAATCATGAAATAATTAAATCGGGCCCAAACAACAAATAATGCAATGTATGAGTGTAAGTGCAAGAGAACTGGCTCATTGTAAGAAAGCCCAAGAGTAAGCTATGTGAGGTTGATGGCGATGCTTAAAAAGCAATCGACTTACAAGGGTATGGAAATGGGCTCGACATTGAATCGAGAAAAGTGTGATTTTAATAGTTTAAAGCGGTTTTGAATGAATGATGAAATTAAAAGAAACCAAATTTGTGTTATTAAATAATAATGAAACTATGAGTATGGGAGAAATTATACTAAAACATAAACATGAAAAAAAAATGAATGCTAAAAGAAATAAAATACTATATATGGGTATTGAACTCACTCCACTAAAGACCATGAAACTACCCTCTCTCCACAAGGTCATTTATGATTAGTTATTATTTACAATAACAACTTGGGTATATAAGCCAGAAAAGATTGGAATAAGAAAAATTAAAAAATTAAAACTAAAATAATAATAAAAAAAGGTCTGTTGGATTACCAAAAAAAAACAGGAAATTAAACCCAGCCGCCTGGCTGTTGGGTTCTAGAGCTAATGGATTGAGATAAACATTAATATGTTAATATACACTACTAAATGAAAACATTATTAAATAAAACCTAGGAAGTTTAAACGTAACTTTTAATGGTTTCAAAGTTTATTCTGTTTAAAAAGAAATAAAAGAAAGAAATTGGAAATAACGTAACAGATGGTTTCAATGCTTCATCATCCTCGTTCTCTCCCTCGCGTCCTCTCAACCTCACTTCTCTCAATCTTTCTCGCTAACAAACCCTCAGTCGCTCTTACGCTCGCTCAAACATTCATCCGTCTCTCACAATCTCACACCCAAAGGCGAAATAAAACAGATATTTAAAAGGAAAATCCCAAACGAAAGCTCACCTTTGGCGGTGATTCGGCGGCTCAGGTACCGATTGAATCCTCTCCCTTCGCCTCTTCAAACACTGATTTTCCTTTGATTTTGGGATTAGGGTTTTTGTGGTGTTTTGCCTGCCTCTCTATTTTCGTTAGGGTTTCGTTTTCGACCTTTTTTCTCCGCCTCTCCAATTTTCGTCCTCCTCTCTTCTGATTCTCTCCCCCTTTTATGTCCTGCAGTTAGGGTTTTTGATTTGGTCTTTTGTGGTCCAGAAGGGGCGTCCCTACGAACTATTTTTTGGATGCTCAGATTTGGATTGCCCTGTTTATTGTTAAATCCGAAAAAGGTAAACAGACATACACTTTCTTCTTCGCTTTTGTCTTAAACCTCTTTTGGGACATTTTGTTTTAAAAAATTACTGCCTTGCTGATTGCTTTGTGTTACTGCAGTGAAAAAATTATTGAAGATTCAAGAGCGGTTTGGTTCAGGTTCAACGGTCTGGTGGATGATAGGTTTTGATGCCTTGAAGAATGTCAAACCCATACTTAACGCTTCCTGCAGTTATCACATACTGTAATTCTTTGGTAGGAGCTTCAAGTGAACGCATAAGGTGATAACAATGATCTCCTCCACATCTAACAGTAATTTAATTTTTATTCATTGACTCTATCCATGTCTGCTGAAATTTTCCTTGTGATGATTTTGTTGTGTCAATCTAGTTTGATCCTTCTCATGTGATGCAGGTGAGGATGATGGAACAGATAACTGGGACAGCATAGATTCAAGTGGATTTACATTTGAAAGATCCCGATATGCTTTTACCACAGGTCCAACATCAAAGGAGACCCAATTGCTATCACCAGAACTTGTTGGATTCGCAAGTTGAACCACGGTAACTGGTATGATTTGAGGAATTGCTAGAGCAAAAGGTGGTTCAGGAATATCATCAAAATCAATAAGGCTCCTGATAGTCTCAAGCTTCACTTCTGTTTGGGCCCCATTACTGGATGCCACACTACCGGAAGACGCCGTTCTCTGTGTGATTCCTGAGCCATTAGCAGCCTGTCCGCTGTTTGCTATCAGGTAAAGAATGAGTTTGCGGATCCCACTCTTTGAAGAATATTTCTTTTGTATGCTGATTTCCTCCTTCTTGAAGTGCACTAACTTCTTGTGCAGTAAATTTAACCATGGAAATTGATTTCACTCTATGAGTAAAATCTCGGTGTATTCCACTACAGCTTGTGCAAACAAACATCCAGAAATTTGTGCACACATATTGCGGTCCCAAGCTATTGCAATTAATGCATCTTCGATTCTGTGTAAGTTTGAGGAGACCTTGAATGATTCGTTCATTTTTTTCTTATCTTCCTTTACTCGACTTGTCATCTCCGCTTCTAAGAACTTAGAAGATGATGAATGTGCAGAAGTAATACTTTGATTTTGCAGGAGATAAAGAAGCAGTTAAGCAGCTTTTTTTTAAGCTGACGATGATGGTCAATGAGAAAGATCCAGCAGTGTAACAACCAGAGAGAGGAAGTGATTTTCTGAATTGGTAAATTACGGCATTGTACAACTCAGAATTTGCATCCATTTTGCCGGAAAGAATTTACTCTAGATTTTTCGAGTCTCCATTATTCCCGTAAGTATTGAAAAACTCATATCCTGATTTAATAATACTTGAGCATAGTTGGATCTGATGACAGTTGTTTGTTGTTCTCCAGTCAAAATCCAAAATGAAACCTCAATCCAACCAACAACAAAAACTCCCGCTGCACTGTGAACAATGGTCAAAGCAAGCTCAGTGAACCTCTCAAGCCTCTCCTGCGATCCAGCCGGCTAATCATCCATCCTCAGCACATGAATAATCTTAGCAAAGTAATGCAAATAAACAACAAGCGCTGTTCCATGAGTATCTGTTTTGGTGAAGTGTTTTGCAGGTTATTGTTGCTTCACTAATCCTGTGTTGATGCAACTTAGTCTCTTTTGTTTCATGACATATTCTTGTTTGGAATTCTTTATTGCCTGGTTTGATGTTTGTTCTTGCACTGCATTTTCAGCTTGGTTTAAACAGCATGTGTGTATGGAAAGCTTGACATATTCTGGCCTCATTCATGCTTTGTTAGGCTTCTTGGTCATGAGCACATGAAAGATGATGTTGGAACAAAAGGCTTGCAACATGACATTGAAAACGGAAGCAACTTGTCTTATGGAATTGGATTGAAATTGGGATTAGATGTGAATTATGGTTATATCTTGGTTGTGATTTTTTTTTTTGATGAAATTTGGGAATTGGTTGTAATGTAGAAGTTAGTTGTAGGATATGGATGTGATGCATTGTTATGCTTGAATGTTAAATGAAAATGTATGTATGAAAATGAGTTTGGAAATGTTTGAAAGTTAAATATTATTGAATGTTATGAAATGAGTGTATGTACTATTTTGATTTGAAATGAACTATGGATGGAAAATGGATCATGTTTGGTTATAAAATGGATATGGATTTTTAGGAATAATCCAAAACTAATCTAAATGTCAATTAAAAATAAAAAAAAACAAATTAAAATCAAATTAATCTATAATTTGTTAAAACTACTTTGATGTCAAATTCTAACATTTTATTTGGAAGTTAAAAATCAATTAGAGTTTGAATCATTAGTAAAAACACAATTAAGAATAAATTGAAATTTGGAATTAGACTTAATTTGAAATTAAAATCAAATTGAAAATTAAAAAGTCAAATAGTTAGAATCCATTTTATAATAAAAAAACACCATGATCAAAACTAGATAATGACCAATGTTTATCAAAAAAATATGGATTTGGGAATGGATGGTTGCCTTTGGTCATGAATGTATGCAAATGAACTTTAGGCCAAGTGCCAAATAAAAATGAAAAAATGGAAAAAATTCAGGACCAAAATCGGGGTATGACAGTTGCCCCTATTTAAGTATCTTCAACTAGAGAATATGAAGCAGGACACTCTTCATATGATCATAGTGGGAGATGGTTAAATACTAAGAAGACCCGGATTTTGATCCTGAATCCCTATGACATGATGTGATATGATATGATATGATATGATATGCATGGATGCATGAATGCATGATTCTTTTTTTTGTAATTTTTATCTGCTAGGGATATGGTGGACCCTTGACAGGAGATGCTATTAAACAGACCAAACTGTGGGGAATGCTGATGGTCCACAGGGAGACAGACAAATGGTAAAAAACAAATTTGCTGGGGAAGACAAATCCTGTTGGAGAATCAGACACACACTGGGGAGTAATCGAAGTGAAAGTTGATAAACAACATTCAGAGTACAAGAGATTTCGGTAGTAAGTTCACATATGACTTACTAGACCCGAATAAAGGAAAAAAATGCTACAACAGGTTCATATATGACTTGACAACACTGAAACAATCATAGAGAAAGACTCTTCAGAACAGGTTCATATCTGACCTGACACTGGAATAAGGTTCAACAACAGGTTCATATATGACCTGAATAGTATTGAACAACATAGGGAAAAACTCTTCAGAACAGGTTCATATATGACCTGACACTGGAATAAGGTTCAACAACAGGTTCATATATGACCTGAATAGTATTGAACAATATAGGGAAAAACTCTTCAGAACAGGTTCATATCTGACCTGACACTGGAATAAGGTTCAACAACAGGTTCATATATGACCTGAATAGTATTGAACAACATAGGGAAAAACTCTTCAGAACAGGTTCATATATGACCTGACACTGGAATAAGGGCTCAATAACAGGTTCATATATGACCTGAATAGTATTGAACAATCAGGTTCATATATGACCTGATATGGAATAAAGTTCAACAACAGGTTCATATATGACCTGAATAGCACTGAACAACAGGTTCATATATGACCTGATAATGGAATAAAGGGTTCAACAACAGGTTCATATATGACCTGAATGGTATTGAACAAAAATTGGATTTGAAAATGACTGCGAAAACCGGATGTTGGTTTAAGGGCACCAAATACAAACTGGAATCAAAGGTCAAAGGATCTAGGATCGACAACAAGACCTGGGTCAATGCAAAATGAGCACGAAGTACATTTCGGCTATGCATGATTTGAATTTCCTTTTATGTATGATATATGAATGATCATGATTATGAGAATGCTGACACTGGGCAGACTGGGAGTTTGTAAAGGCTTTTTATGGAAGCTCATGATTCCTCAACACCGAGAACTCAACCAAATATTTTATGATAGATATTGTCAAAGGAGGATTCTATCCAGTTTGATAGCCACAGCTTAGCCAATGGATCTTTTGGAGGATTAATGAATCGTGCTAGCATAATTTTCGGGCACTCGTCTTAAACTCAATAGTTGTTGACGTATGGCAGAATTTGTTTGAGCAGTTTGAAAGCACGAAGAAAGAGGTTCCGCCCCTCTGTGGCTCATCTTGCCCCAGTTTGTTGGGTCTTTGAAAATGTTCACCTTGAAAGTGGGTTTGAAAACAACTTGCCATGAGCCTACCTCGAGATGGCTTGCCCCAAGTGTTTGAAACTTGCAGTGGTCTGAACTTGACTAACCAAATGTTGGAATGGCAGACTCTTGGTTGACTGTCCTTTGGATAGTTGGACTCATTGAGCTCTGAGGTGGCTTGCCCCGGTCTAAGTCTTGGAGCAAATTACTCTTGGCTAACTGAACCTTGGAGTGATTAGCTCGAATTAACTGATGCTCAAAGTGATTTGCCCGTGACTAGACTTCTTTCACTTTATCAAGTTCCTCAACTGTATTTGGAATTTCTTGATGCTAAGTGTTGACTTGCAAATAAGATTGTTCATTCAAAAATGGTAATTTTAATGCAGTGTTTATGCAAAAATTTGAAATCAAAATTTATTGATATGAACGGGTGTAATACAGTGAACGAGTCGTTGATAAGAACACAATGGTGATCAAGTCATTCACAGTATGCAAGTTGGCGGCATTTTCAGCTTGGTTTAAACAGCATGTGTGTATGGAAAGCTTGACATATTCTGGCCTCATTCATGCTTTGTTAGGCTTCTTGGTCATGAGCACATGAAAGATGATGTTGGAACAAAAGGCTTGCAACATGACATTGAAAACGGAAGCAACTTGTCTTATGGAATTGGATTGAAATTGGGATTAGATGTGAATTATGGTTATATCTTGGTTGTGATTTTTTTTGATGAAATTTGGGAATTGGTTGTAATGTAGAAGTTAGTTGTAGGATATGGATGTGATGCAATTTTATGCTTGAATGTTAAATGAAAATGTATGTATGAAAATGAGTTTGGAAATGTTTGAAAGTTAAATATTATTGAATGTTATGAAATGAGTGTATGTACTATTTTGATTTGAAATGAACTATGGATGGAAAATGGATCATGTTTGGTTATAAAATGGATATGGATTTTTAGGAATAATCCAAAACTAATCTAAATGTCAATTAAAAATAAAAAAAAACAAATTAAAATCAAATTAATCTATAATTTGTTAAAACTACTTTGATGTCAAATTCTAACAATTTATTTGGAAGTTAAAAATCAATTAGAGTTTGAATCATTAGTAAAAACACAATTAAGATTAAATTAAAATTTGGAATTAGACTTAATTTGAAATTAAAATCAAATTGAAAATTAAAAAGTCAAATAGTTAGAATCCATTTTATAATCAAAAAACACCATGATCAAAACTAGATAATGACCAATGTTTATCAAAAAATATGGATTTGGGAATGGATGGTTGCCTTTGGTCATGAATGTATGCAAATGAACTTTAGGCCAAGTGCCAAATAAAAATGAAAAAATGGAAAAAATTCAGGACCAAAATCGGGGTATGACAGTAGCACACTACATAGTTTATCACAACAGTTGCACACCCTTGGTTGAAAGCAACGAATTTACAATCACACCCTACTCCACAACGGTTTGTCAGGCGTGATGGTATCCCTTTTCTAACCATTGTGAAAGGGTTCTTCCGTAGTAGTGTTTCTTCTGATGAGAGACATACATGTGTTATGAAAGAGGGGGTATCAAAATTAAAATCTTGATTTTCATCACTATATCTTCCTTTAAGAACAATTGACCATCTTGTGTCAGAAGGATCAATGACATAAAAAACTTATTTTTCTCGGGATTCCATGATGAATCGTTCGTTCAAATAAGTCGTATTTCAAAGAAAAATGTGTGTGAATCCTAATTCATGGATTTCTACACCAGTGTTATTGTCAATCCACTTTCACTTAAATAAAGGCACTTTAAATATAACATAATTAATCTCCATAATCTATTCAATAACCCCAAAGAACTAGAGAAGTACATAGATTTATCTTCAACCATAACCCCACTATTTTGCACGGTACTATGATCATCCTTTGATTTTGTAAAGAATGAATATTTAGTAGTGTCGCATGCATTCCAAGTTATTAAATTAAGCTTAGGCATATGTGACATCTATTTAATTGTATCTGATTCACTACTCTCTTTGGAAAGCCTTTCATTAAACGAAATTATGAAAGTTTCGTTATGCTCCATCAATAAGATTTTTTACTCATCCGGGGGAATTTTTCCTTCATAAGACTTTTGTGAATGGTAAAGTAAGGTTGAACTTCACTAAGGTTATTCAATATATACAAATGTGATTGAAGAACTAAATATCAGTCAAATGTCTTAATATTTAAACCTTGAATACATCTACCATCATATCTTCCATCATGACGAGACTCAGGAATTTCTATAGAGTTTACTTTTGACAATAGTTTGTACAAACTCAATAGCTTCTTCTCCGATGTACCATTCAACGATCAAAGCTTCCGAATGATGATGATTATTATTATACCCTTTAAAGATCTTTATGTATCGCTCTATCGGGTACATCCACTGTAAATAAATTGTACCATAAATTCTAATTTCCCTTACTAGATGAACAATTAGGTGAACCATAATGTCAAAAAATGATGGAGGGAAAAATATCTCTAATTGATACAAGATAATGGAAGTCTCATGTTCAAACTCATCTAAATTTCCAGGTTCAATGACTTTATTACATATAGCATTGAAGAATAAGCACAATCTGGTTATAGTTACCCTTAAATTTCTGATAGAACGCCACGAATAACCAGTGGTAGAAGTTGTTTCATCAAGACATGACAATCATGAGATTTGAAGCCAACTAACTTGAGATCATTCATTGGCATAAGTTTCTTCATAGTTGATGAGTACCCTTGGGGAACTTTGATACCCTGCAAACAATTGCAAAAACTTTTTTTTTCTTTTTTAGACAGAGTGTGAAATGCAGAGGGAAAATATGTTTTATTTCATATATCTTTTAGAGCTAACTCTCGTCGTATACCCATCAACACCATATCTTCATGGGATTTATTTGTAACTTTTGTCTTACCTTTAATATTTAGAAGTGTTCCAATCAAACTACCACATACATTTTTCTCCATATGCATGATATCAAGACAATGTCTTACATCGAGACTAAACCAATATGAAAGATAAAAGAACACCTAACACTTTTTTCAAATATTTTTCTCTACGGGCCCTTTTTCATTTCTTTCTAAAGATAACATTAACGTGTTGTTCTCTTTCATAAACATCCTTTCTGGCTAAGGGCTTTAGAGCGATACCAAACTCTTGATTTCCATTTAAAGCCTTCCGCCATCTACGATATGGATAATTAGGTCTTAAAAAAATTGATGCCCAAGGTAAATAGTCTTTTTTCCATTTTTTAACTGGTGAAAACATGTATTATCTTCACATATTGGACACTGTTTATGTCCTTTGACACTGTACCCAGACAAATTACTGTATGCAGGAAAGTCATTGATTGTGAAAAACAACATGGCACACAACTTAAAGTTATCACTTATATACGCATGATCAACATCGACGCCTTCCTCCCACAAAATTATTAAATCTTCAATAAATTGCGTTAAATAAACATCTATAATGTTCCATGGTTGTTTTGGACCTGAAATTATCATTAATAACACCCTACATTTGCGCTTCATGTGCAATAACATATAGAAGTTGTAAATTATAAGAAGAATATGCTATCAAGTATGGTTAGTAATCAAATTACCAAACAGGTTCATTCCATCGGTGGAAAGTCCAAGCCTAAGGTTCCTTGGCTCAAGGGCAAAATATGGAAACAATTATCAATTTTCTTCCATTGTAATGAATCAGCTACATGGCAAAGTGTCTAGTATTCTTTCATCTGTATAATGTAAGTTGAGTGTGCGCCTAAGAGGGGGGTGAATTAGGTACTATGAAACTTTTTCCGGTTTTGACTTGTTTTAAGAATCTTTCCTTAGAGATTACTATGTGATGAATACTGTAAATGCTGAAAGATAAGGAACACAGAGGATATCCTGGTTCCCCTCTCAGAACACAGAGTATCATGGCATAAATGAATAATATTTTGAACACTTGTATACACAAGGAGAGATTGAGTTCTATATACCTTAAAATTTGAAGATTAATTCCTAACCAATTCTTCAAGACTTTGATAAAACTTGAAAACATTATCTTTTTGCATAGAGTATTGATCCATTCCTCTTTGTTAGTCTTGACTTGCTTGTGGAATGTATTCATCAAAACATATTGAGAAGCATGTCTTCACATTCTTCCCCTTTTTGATGATGACAAACTTTTCTTGAAAATTAGCTCCAATCTTGTTTTCTTTAACACATAGACTCCCCTTTGATCCATGATTGAGAGTTTTTAAAGTACTTTTTGCTAGCTGCATTTTTTTGTTAGAGAAAAGCATGCATACAATACATAAATAATTCTTCTCCCCCTTTGTCATTAACAAAAAGGATGGGAAAAGATGATAAAGTGAAAATTATATTCGTACAACATAAATAGTATGCACAAAAAATATATAGTGCACAAACAAGTGACATAAAACGCAAACACATATAAATATAGCAATACAACAACCAAAGTGTTCTAAAAAAACATAAAAACACAAACTTAGTCCAAAAAGGAAATTTAAAGACATAATGGAAATACAAAGACATAAGAAATACAAAATACAATCCTAATCACTTAAAACACAAGACCAAACTTAAAACACACAAAAAATAAGACACAAAAAAATTAAATAAAGTGGTTGAACGATACAAGGCTAATCGATTAAGACCAGTGTGTTAATCGGTTAACGTGTTTGAAAAGCCGAAAATACGTAAAAAAAGAGACAGGTTAATCGATTAACGAGTTTGAAAAAGCTGAAAATACGCAAAAAAGAGACAGGTTAATCGGTTAACCTGTATGTGTTGACCGATTAACACATACCAAAAAGTAGTAGCTTTGTATTTTCCAGCATACACTGGAATTTTTAAAAGGGCCACTTTGACATGTTATAATATATCATAATGCAACTTTGTATGTACCAAATATGTAATAAAAATACATGGAGCAACGTGTAATATGATTTTTTTTAGAAAAACATGAAAAACTCATATATTTATAAATTTAATAAAGTTTTGAAAATAAATTTTAGAGAGTACCTTTGATTCATTATAGATTATAATGAATAAATATTGAAGAATTAAATGTCACCTTCATCTAAAATGCCAAGCTCCCGTCGAATTTTGTAAAAAGGTTCCTTTGCGAGAGGTTTGGTGAAGATGTCCACTAATTGGTTATGAGTATCTATGAAAGAAACTTCAGCATCGCCTTTAAGCACATGATCACGTAGAAAATGACTCCTAATATTAATGTGTTTTGTTCTTGAGTGCATGACCGGATTTTTAGTAATGTTAACCGCACTTGTGTTGTCACAACGTAGAGGGATGCATCCAGGATCGAGTCCGTAGTCCCGAAGTTGTTGTTTAAGCCAAAGTATTTGTGCACAACAACTGTCAACTGCTATGTATTCCTCTTCGGCCGTACTAAGAGCAACGCAAGCTTGTTTCTTGCATGCCCAAGATACTAATGCATTTCCAAGAATGTGACACGTACCGCTAGTGATTTTTCTATCAATTTTACATCCGGCATAGTCCGCGTCATAATAACCAATTAAATTTTAAATACTACCTTTAGGATACCATATGCCGACATTTGTTGTTCCCTTGAGATACTTCATAATCCTTTTGCCTGCTGTGAGATGAGATTCTTTTGGATTTGCTTGAAAGCGCTCACAAAGACAAACACTAAACATTATGTCAAGACGGCTTGCCGTTAAATATAATAATGAACCAATCATACCTAGATATTTTGTGATATCAATTGAGACACCTGATTCATCTTGATCAACATAAGTTCCAGATCCCATTGAAGTAGACATTGCTTTGCAGTTATCCATGTCGAATCTTTTCAATAATTCTTTGCAATACTTGGATTGGTTGATAAAGATGCCATCCTTTTAGTTGCTTAATTTGGAGACCGAGAAAATATTTCATCTTACCCATCATGGACATTTCGAATTCTCCTTGCATCATCGATGAAAATTCTTCACATAGTTCTTTGTTTGTTGAGCCGAATATGATGTCGTTGACATAGACTTGAACTAATAAAGTCTTACCTTTAATTTTCTTAGTGAACAAGGTCTTGTCGACTTTACCTTTTTCAAATCTTTTTTCACAAAGAAAGTTGCTAAGACGATCATACCATGCTCTTGGTGCTTGCTTTAAGCCATAAAGAGTTTTCCTTAACTTGAATACATGTGAAGGATTCTTGAAGTCTTCAAAACCCGGGGGTTGTTTGACGTAGACTTCTTCATTGATGTAGCCATTCAAGAATTCACTCTTGAAATACATTTGGTATAACTGAAAATTTAATGAACATGCATAAGCAAGTAATAAACGAATAGCTTTTAACCTTGCAACCAGAGCGAATGTTTCTTTAAAATCAATGCCTTTCTCTTGATTATATCCTTGGGCCACCAACCTTTCTTTGTTTCGAACAATTATAACATTCTCATTAAGCTTATTCTTAAACACCCATCTTATACCAATGATGTGTTTACCACTTGGCCTATCAACAAGTTCCCAAACTTGATTCCTTTCTAATTGGTTTAACACATCTTGCATAGCAATTATCCATTGGTCGTCACCTAAAGCTTCTTCAACTTTGGAGGGTTCAATTTATGAAACAAACGCCATATTTAAGCATGCATCTTTGAGATTAATCTTGTTGCAATGCCTTGGCTAATATCACCAATGACATTATCAATTGGATGATCCCGATGAGTTCTCTATTCCTTAGGTATATCATTATCATTTGTATTTTTTTGATCTTGCTCATCTTGATTTTTTGGTTGATTTTGAGGAACTTCTACAATATCATCATCATCATCATCATCATCATCATCATCATCATCATCATCATCACACAAAATAATATCCTCCCAGGAGGGGTTAGTTTCATCAAAGATAACATGCATAGATTCTTCAATTGTTAAAGTTCTTTTATTTTATATTATATAAGCTTTACTAGTAAGAGAATATCCAAGAAATATACCTTCGTCGGATTTCTCGTCGAACTTACCTAGGTTGTCTTTATCGTTGTTGAGGACAAAGCATTTGCATCCAAATATGTGAAAGTAAGAGATGTTTGGTTTTCTTCCTTTGAATAGTTCATAAGGGGTCTTTTTCAAGATAGTTCTAATAATAATTCTATTACTTACATAGCATGTCGTTCTCACCATATCTGCCCAAAAATACTTTGGAAGATTTGAGTCGCTAAGCATTGTTCTTGCAAGTTCCACAAGTAACATATTCTTTCTCTCCACCACTCCATTTTATTGAGGATTCCTTGGTGTCGATAAATTATAAAATATTCCATGTTCTTCGCAAAACTCTTCGAAGAAGGTATTTTGGAATTCTCCACCATGGTCACTTCTTATGGAGGGAATAGTTAGAGATTTCTCATTTTGAATTTGCTTTGCATATTTCTTGAACGCCTTGAATGCATCACTTTTCTGCACTAAGAACAATGTCCCAGTATATCTAGAGAAATCATCAACAATAACTAAATCATACACATTACCTCCGAATCTTCTTGTTCTTGATGGATCAAATAAGTCTATAGGCAATAATTGTATTGGCCTTGTAGTGGACACCACATTCTTTGATATGAAAGTTGATTTGGTTTGTTTTCCCTTTTGACAAGCATCACATAATCTATCTTTGACAAACTTTATCTTAGGCAATCCAATAACAAAATTATGCTTTATTAGTTTATTCAAATGTTCCATATGAATATGAGCGAATCTTTTATGCCAAAGCCATGACTCATTATTGTTTGCCATAAGATATTTTACCTTCAAAGACACATCATCAAGGGAAATCATAAATATATTATTAAATCTTGTACCTTTAAGTTTTACCTCATGTGTTACTTCATCTTCTATCAAGCATTCATCCTTGGTGAGCTTGATTTTGAAGCCTTTGTCACAAAGTTTGTTAATACTAAGAAGATTGTGCTTTAGTCCTTCAACATAAAGAACATATTCAATGGATGTGAAAGGTGGTTCTCCAACTTGGCCTATGCTAAGAATTCTTCCTTTGTTGTTATCTCCATATGTAACAAAACCCTTGGCCTTAAGCACTATATTTGAAAATTTGTTCATGTCTCCCGTCATATGCTTGGAACAACCACTATTGAGATACCAAAGATGTAGGTGTTTAATTGGCTGCATTATATGGTAAAACACTAATGTCTTGACTGATGTCATGACATGTATGTGTGACTACATTGTAGTTACTGCAGGACTAGCTAACACAGGATTATTGAATGCTGTGACATTCATACCTGTCAACAGATACTAAGGAACAGAAGTTCTGTTAGAACTTAGTATTCATTTGCAGTCTGGTTATCAAGGAAGAACCAGACCTGGCATAAGGCCTACTGACTGAATGTCAAACTGGATGTTGTGACATTCATCATTGACAGTAACTACTGAAGATTAGGCAGAGTGGTGTTCTGCTATACTTCAGCATATTACTTAGTCTGTTCTTCAAGAGAATAACAGAACTAACTTAAGGCCAATTGTGTAAATGTTAAGTTGGACACTTTGACATTTATTAATGTAAGTTGTTACTGTAGTATGGTCATTTTGATCATGTACAGGTCAGCAAATTTGTACAGTCTGTTTTCTGGAAAAACAGACTCAGCATATGGACCTTGATGTCAAGCTGAATGTCGTGACATTCATTCCTGACAGCATATGCTAAATTGTAGGTTGTTCAGTTTTCTGTTTCAGCTTTTTCTCAGGCTATTCTTTAGGGATTCAACAGCTGAGAGAAAATCCAGGAAATCAACAACCAAGCTACATTCAATGAACCTAACAAATAGCCTATTTGTTAGCAACCTAAATGTTGAATTTGAGGGAACTTGTGTGACCTAAAATTCAGGAAAATACAGGTGCAAAAGCCCAGGTGCTGCAATATAAAAAGGAAGGCATTCCTTCATTCAGTTTCGGGGATTTTGAGGCGTGAAGATTTAGTGTGTCCATCATACTTCACTGCTGTATTTTGTGAGTCTAGTATTAGACGTATCTTGTAAGCCAAGTCATTATCAAGTAGATGATAGCTTTGGCATAGGGTGTTCATTGAGTTGTAAGTGTTGTGTCACTCAAAGCTTTTAAGCGTGAGTGCTGTGTATCTTGATTTAAGCTGTGAAGCATAATCAAGAGTTGTTTTTGAAGTGTGACTTCAAAGTGTCTTTAATATCACTGAGGTGATTGAGGGGGAGTGAGTAGGAACTCTGATCTTAGGTTAAGATTGAAATTGCATTGGGTAGGGATTAAGTGAGAAGTTGTAAACGGGTGAGTTTAGCTTTGAATTGATACTACTAATAGTGGATTTCCTCCCTGGCTTGGTAGCCCCCAGATGTAGGTCATGTTGGACTGAACTGGGTGAACAATTACTTGTGTTATTTACTGCACTTACTGTTAAGTTCTGCATAATCCCTGTCTGTGCAGAATTGGATGTCATAACAACCAGTGTGACATCCAAAGTCTGATAACTAGAATTTCAATTGGTATCAGAGCAGGCACCCTGCTTGTGAAGTTCTGGGTGAGATCTAGGGAAGTTACTTTCTAGTACCATGGACAAGGATTTAGGACACTCAAACAGACCACCCATGTTGGATGGATCTAATTATGATGACTGGAAGCCTCGTATGATAGCCTTCTTAAAGTCTCTAGACAGCAAAGTCTGGAGAGCTGTCAACAAGGGATGGGAACATCCAACGAGGACAGACGAAGATGGAGTCAGTGTGCAGATTCCTGAAGAAGATTGGGACAAGGAACAAGAGGCATTAGCTCTTGGAAATTCCAAAGCCTTGAATGCACTGTTCAATGGAATCACTAAGAACATCTTCAGGCTGGTGCACCATTGTGAACTAGCTAAGGAAGTTTGGGATACCCTCAAGGTAACTCATGAAGGTACTTCCAAGGTGAAGATGTCCAAACTTCAGATGTCCAAACTTCAGATGTTGACAACCAAGTTTGAAAATCTGAGGATGAAAGAGGATGAGACTATTCATGACTTTCACATGAATATTCTTGAAATTGCAAACACCTCTGGTGGACTAGGTGAGAAAATGACTGAAGAGAAACTTGTAAGAAAGATTCTCAGGTCCTTGCCTAAGAGGTTTGCTATGAAGGTCACTGCCATAGAGGAGGCTCAGGACATCAGCAATATGAAGGTAGATGAGCTCATTGGTTCTCTCCAAACCTTTGAAATGGGCTTAGGTGAGTATGCTGAGAAGAAGAAAAGCATAGCCTTTATATCTAATGCTGAAGAGGAGTCAGAAGAAGGATATACTGGAGGTGATGAAAGTATATCAGAAGCCTTAGCCATGCTTGGGAGGCAATTCAACAAGTTCATGAAGAAGATTGATCAAAGAGGTAGACCTAATGTCAAGAACATCCCGTCTGACATTAAGAAAAGATCAACTTCTGAGGAGAAGTTCAACCATGGGAAGGGAATCCAATGTCATGGTTGTGAAGGGTATGGACACGTCAGAGCTGAATGTCCTACTTACCTCAAATTGCAAAATAAGGGGCTAGCTATCACATGGTCTGAAGGAGATTCTGAAAGTGAATCTGAAGGAGAATCTGCCAAACATGTTACTGCACTAACCAGTGTGTGTGTCTCTGAAGATGACACAAGTGCAGATGAGCTGACATTTGATGAACTTACTGCAGCATATAAGAAGCTGTGTACCACCAGTGCAGAAGTGCGTGCACAAGGAGAAAAGCAGAAGAAACTCATCAAGGAACTGGAAGATGAGAGACAGAAGCAACTGTCTGCCATAGAGGGGCTAAATGATGAGATAGCCCTGCTGACCTCCAAGCTGAACCAGATGACCAAATCCATCAGAATGATGAATAAGGGAACTGACACCTTGGAAGAAATTCTAAAAGTGGGACAGCAGTCTGGAACCAAATCTGGGCTAGGATTTGGAAAAAGAGCTGAACAGAAACGCCCAAAGGCTAGAGTTCAGAAGTTCAAGCAGATGTCAAAGCCAATGTCTCAACATCGAGGAGCTAGGATGAATGATCATCAGAAGAGGAAATACCAGAATTGGAGGTGTCACCACTGTGGCAGGCTTGGACATATAAAAGCCTTCTGCTACTGGATTCATGGTTTCCCTAACAGAGCCTCACAAGTCAGACCTAAGCATAAAACACGTAAGCGATGTGTTCCCATTAAGAAGCAACAATGGTATGCTAGGATAGCACACACTGCCCTAAGGGCTTCTTCCAGAGAAGACTGGTACTTTGATAGTGGATGCTCAAGACATATGACTGGTATGGAAAATCTACTGGTAGATATTCAACCTCACACTACCAGCTATGTGACTTTTGGTGATGGTGCCAAAGGAAAAATAAGAGGTGTGGGCAAACTGGACTGTTCTGGAGTGCCAAAACTGAATAATGTGCTGCTAGTAAGAGGACTAACTGCGAACCTCATCAGCATAAGTCAGCTGTGTGATCGAGGTTTTCATGTTCAGTTTACTAAGGAGCTGTGCATTGTGACAAATGGTGACAATCAGGAAGTTATGAGAGGAACCAGGTCCAAAGAATACTGCTACCTGTGGGAACCTGAACTCTCTAACTTTTCCACAACATGCTCCTCAGCCAAGGAAGAACAGGAGGTGAAGCTGTGGCATAGAAGACTTGGACATCTCCACTTACGGGGAATGAAGAAGATCATATCCAAGGAAGCAGTCAGAGGAATTCCAAAGCTTCTGATTGATGAAGGAAGAGTCTGTGGAGAATGCCAGGTGGGCAAGCAAACCAAGATGTCACACCCGAAGCTGGGACATTCCACAACCTCCAGAGTTCTGGAACTGTTGCACATGGACCTAATGGGACCTATGCAGGTTGAAAGTCTTGGTGGGAAGAAGTATGCTTACGTGGTGGTTGATGACCATTCCAGATACACGTGGATAAGCTTCATCAGAGAGAAGTCAGATACATTTGATGTCTTCAAAGATCTGTGCATAAGACTTCAAAGGGAAAAGGACAGTTGTGTGGTCCGGATTAGAAGTGATCATGGTACTGAATTCAAGAATTCCAAGTTTGATGAGTTTTGCTCGTCTGAAGGAATAAGCCATGAGTTCTCCTCTCCTATAACTCCTCAGCAGAATGGAATAGTTGAAAGAAAAAATAGAACTATCCAAGAATCTGCCAGAGCAATGATTCATGCAAAGAAGCTCCCTATGCACTTTTGGGCTGAAGCAATGAATACCGCGTGCTATGTTCACAACAGAGTCACCTTGAGAAAAGGAACCTCCTCCACTCTGTATGAAATATGGAAGGGCAGAAAACCCACTGTGAAGTACTTTCATATTTTTGGAAGTAAATGCTACATTCTCACAGATCGTGAACAGAGAAGGAAGCTAGATCCCAAAAGTGATGAAGGCATATTTCTGGGATACTCCACTAACAGCAGAGCCTACAGAGTGTTCAACTACAGGACCAATGTCCTGATGGAATCCATAAATGTCATTGTGGATGATAAAGAGGAAGGAACCGATGTCATGGAGGATGTTGAAACATTCCTTGACAGTCCGACTGACAGTCCAGTCAAGTTTGAAGAAGTACAGGAACCTCCTCTTGAATGTGAAGTAGAGGCACCCTCCAAAGTGCCATCTATCAGGATTCAGAAAGACCACCCTAAGGATCTTATCATAGGGGATCCCACCAGTGGTGTAACTACTAGGTCAAGAGGAATAAACTCAAATTCCTGCTTTGTTTCCAAGGTTGAACCAAAGAATGTGAAAGAAGCCCTGACTGATGAATACTGGATCATTGCCATGCAAGAGGAACTCGAGCAGTTCACAAGGCATGAAGTATTGGAGCTAGTTCCAAGACCTGAAGGGTCCAACATCATTGGTACCAAGTGGATCTACAAAAACAAATCTGATGAGAAAGGAGTAATTACTAGAAATAAAGCAAGACTAGTAGCTCAAGGATACACTCAAGTAGAAGGGGTAGACTTTGATGAGACATTTGCTCCTGTGGCTAGACTTGAGTCCATCAGATTGTTGTTGGGGGTAGCATGCATCCTGAAGTTTAAGCTATTCCAAATGGATGTGAAGAGTGCATTCTTGAATGGCTACCTGAATGAAGAAGTTTATGTGGAACAACCCAAAGGGTTCTGTGATCCTAACCAACCTGAGCATGTATACAAGTTGAAGAAAGCCTTGTATGGGTTGAAGCAAGCACCCAGAGCTTGGTATGAAAGGTTAACCGAATTTCTGACCTCAAATGGATACAGAAAGGGTGGCATTGATAAAACCTTGTTTGTAAAGGATGAAGAAGGCAAAATCATGATAGCTCAAATCTATGTTGATGATATAGTCTTTGGTGGAATGTCAGAACAAATGGTTAAACAATTTGTTCACCAGATGCAGTCTGAGTTTGAAATGAGTCTAGTGGGAGAACTGACCTATTTCCTTGGAATGCAAGTAAACCAAATGGAGGACTCTATGTTTCTCTCCCAAAGCAAGTATGCCAAGAACATAGTTAAGAAGTTTGGTATGGATAATGCCAGGCACAAGAGGACTCCTGCTCCTACTCATCTGAAGTTAACCAAAGATGATGGAGGGCCTAGTGTCGATCAATGCCTGTACAGAAGCATGATAGGTAGTCTACTGTATCTAACTGCAAGTAGACCTGATATTTCTTATGCAGTTGGAGTATGTGCCAGATACCAAGCAGAGCCCAAGGTGAGCCACTTGAATCAAGTCAAAAGGATTCTCAAGTACATCAATGGGACGTGTGACTATGGGATGCTGTATTCACATGGGTCTGAGCCTGTCCTATCTGGGTACTGTGATGCTGATTGGGCTGGAAGTGCTGATGACAGAAAAAGCACATCAGGTGGATGTTTCTTCTTAGGAGAAAACCTCATATCGTGGTTCAGCAAGAAGCAGAATTGTGTCTCTCTGTCCACTGCAGAGGCTGAATACATAGCTGCAGGAAGCAGTTGCTCCCAACTGGTCTGGATGAAACAGATGCTCACTGAGTACAATGTCTCTCAAAATGTCATGACATTGTTCTGTGATAATCTCAGTGCCATCAATATCTCCAAGAATCCCATCCAACACAGCAGGACCAAACATATTGACATTAGGCACCACTTCATCAGAGATCTGGTGGAAGACAAGGTGATCACTTTGGAACATGTAGCCACGGATCTTCAACTGGCTGACATATTTACAAAGGCTCTGGATGCTACTCAGTTTGAAAACTTAAGGAGCAAACTGGGAATATGTCTCTCTGAGACCTTATAGCAACCACTGATGTTTGGGATAAATTGTTTAATATCTCTGCCTATTAAACAATTTGTACTAGGCTATGATGGGTCAACAGATCATAGCTATGCTGCTTACAACAAGGGTGGATACAAGAGGGTAAGGAGACACCCTACAGAGAGAAGGCCAATGTACCTGCAAGAGTTCAAGGATGTTGTTCATGCAGTAGTGGTTCTGGATGTCAGAAACAAAATCATGGCATCTGATATGGTGGTACCTACTGTAAAGCAAAAGTGGGTGATCACTTGATCGAAGTTGTGAAGCAAGATCAAGTGGATGTTAACTTGGTTGAAACTGTGAAGTAAAACCAAGTCTGGAACTCTGTCATTGTGCTCTGGCTATGTTGTTGGCTTTGGCAACATTTGTGACAAAAAGGGGGAGTAATAACCACCAATACCCCTGACAAACAGAGTGGGTCTCTACAACAGACTCTCATGACAGATCTGAAGATTCCCCCCCTGCAGCTGATGTTGAAGTTTAGGTGCAACTTCTCATATGTGTGTGCTGCTATGTGAAGTTTTTTCTTAACTTCCATGTGTGTGAGTGTGCTGCCACTCTGAGTGTATTAGCTAGTATTATTCCGCTGCTATGAACTCTGTTATGGGGATCAAAGTGTTTTAGCCAAAAATTTGCCAAAGGGGGAGTTTATAGGTGTTTAATTGGCTGCATTATATGGTAAAACACTAATGTCTTGACTGATGTCATGACATGTATGTGTGACTACATTGTAGTTACTGCAGGACTAGCTAACACAGGATTATTGAAAGCTGTGACATTCATACCTGTCAACAGATACTAAGGAACAGAAGTTCTGTTAGAACTTAGTATTCATTTGCAGTCTGGTTATCAAGGAAGAACCAGACCTGGCATAAGGCCTACTGACTGAATGTCAAACTGGATGTTGTGACATTCATCATTGACAGCAACTACTGAAGATTAGGCAGAGTGGTGCTCTGCTATACTTCAGCATATTACTTAGTCTGTTCTTCAAGAGAATAACAGAACTAACTTAAGGCCAATTGTGTAAATGTTAAGTTGGACACTTTGACATTTATTAATGTAAGCTGTTACTGTAGTATGGTCATTTTGATCATGTACAGGTCAGCAAATTTGTACAGTCTGTTTTCTGGAAAAACAGACTCAGCATATGGACCTTGATGTCAAGCTGAATGTCGTGACATTCATTCCTGATAGCATATGCTAAATTGTAGGTTGTTCAGTTTTCTGTTTCAGCTTTTTCTCAGGCTATTCTTTAGGGATTCAACAGCTGAGAGAAAATCCAGGAAATCAACACCCAAGCTACATTCAATGAACCTAACAAATAGCCTATTTGTTAGCAACCTAAATGTTGAATTTGAGGGAACTTGTGTGACCTAAAATTCAGGAAAATACAGGTGCAAAATCCCAGGTGCTGCAATATAAAAAGGAAGGCATTCCTTCATTCAGTTTCGGGGATTTTGAGGCGTGAAGATTTAGTGTGTCCATCATACTTCACTGCTGTATTTTGTGAGTCTAGTATTAGACGTATCTTGTAAGCCAAGTCATTATCAAGTAGATGATAGCTTTGGCATAGGGTGTTCATTGAGTTGTAAGTGTTGTGTCACTCAAAGCTTTTAAGCGTGAGTGCTGTGTATCTTGATTTAAGCTGTGAAGCATAATCAAGAGTTGTTTTTGAAGTGTGACTTCAAAGTGTCTTTAATATCACTGAGGTGATTGAGGGGGAGTGAGTAGGAACTCTGATCTTAGGTTAAGATTGAAATTGCATTGGGTAGGGATTAAGTGAGAAGTTGTAAACGGGTGAGTTTAGCTTTGAATTGATACTACTAATAGTGGATTTCCTCCCTGGCTTGGTAGCCCCCAGATGTAGGTCATGTTGGACTGAACTGGGTGAACAATTACTTGTGTTATTTACTGCACTTACTGTTAAGTTCTGCATAATCCCTGTCTGTGCAGAATTGGATGTCATAACAACCAGTGTGACATCCAAAGTCTGATAACTAGAATTTCAAAAGATTTGATGCGGTTTTCAAGCATACCTACAAAACAAATTAAGTTTTGTTAGGTACCCAAATTGCTTTGGATCCTTCATAATTAGTACCTTTCTTTACCCACACGTAATGCTCACTTGTTATACTAAAGTTTCTAACATAGCAAGCATTAGGTAATCGCCAACTATTCCACAATAAAAACAAGTAGGTTCAAAATTGCTTCTATATCTAGGAACATAAGATTTCTTTTTAGAAAACCTTTTCCTTTTAGGATAGTTATGAACAAATTTTGGCTTGTTCACTTTCTTTTTGGATGGTTGGTCATTAGCTTTAACAAAGATAGTTTTACTAGAACTTGGTTTGGAAAACTTTGAATAACCAAGTCCAGTTTTGTGATTGGAGGAATATCTTTGTTGGCTAAGGACACCTTCCAAACCAATTTGTCCTTTCTCATACCTTTCAAGAACCCTTTTTAATTGGAAAATTTGGAAAGAAATTGATTCACAATTTTTACATACAAATTTATGTTTTTCACTAATCATCTTTTGTTTTTCATCATCGACATCTTTTTCCATTGTCACGACTTTTTCTTCTAGAGATGAAATTAGTTTCTTTTGTGATGATATTATTTTATACAGAATTTTACATTCTTTAAGAAGTTCATTTATAGAACCTTGTGCATCATTATCATAAAGAGAAAAATCATTATTAACCTCATCTTCTTCACCGTCGGAGTGGTGTGAAGCCATTAATGCTAAATTTACATATTCGTCGCTTTCTGATCCGGATGAAGAACTTATCTCATTATCTTTTCATGCAACATACACCTTTTTATTCTTGAATTCCTTCTTGCCTTTAAAGCCACCTTTCTTGGAGAGTTTCGGACAATTCGGCTTTATATGACCTTGCTTTCCACATTCATAGCATGTGACATCTTGTGTAGATGTAGAAGTCTCCCTTTTACTAAAATGTTTATTTATTTTTGCATAAAAGGATTTGTCATTTTTACCAAAAAACTTACCAAGACTTTTAACAAGGAGCATGAAATGTTCATCTTCCTCTGGTGCGCCATCATCATTATCTTCCTTTGAGTCTACCTTCAAAGCAATTCCTTTTGATTTCTTCTCTTGACTTTCATGCTTTTCAAGTCTTCCATTTTCAAGTTCATGTTCTTGGAGTTTTTCGAATAATGATGCGAACATCATGTTAGAAAGACTTTTCTTCTCCGGTATGACCGTTAGTTTTGGTTGCCATTCTCTAGTCAAGGATCTTATCACTTTAAGGTCGAGATCATCATTTATAAAGTTCTTTCCAAGAACAATTAAATGATTCGTCAAGTGAACAAATCTTTCCTAAAATGCAACAATTGATTCTTCGGGCTGCATTCTGAACATTTCATATTCTTGACTCAATATGTTTAATCTGGATCTTTTAACTTCAGCGGTTCCTTCGTGAGTCTCCACCAAAGTGTCCCATATTTCTTTTGCCGATTTACATTGAGATATGCGGAAGAACTCATCCATACTTAACGCACTTTGAAGAATATTGATAGTTTTCTTTTCATTAAGTATTCTTTTCTTATCGTCTTCATCATAGGAAGTTTTAACCTTCGGAGTGCCAACACCATTGACCATACTAATTGGATTATATGGACCATTTTCAACGGTTTCCCATATACCATTTCCTTGTGCTTCTAAATGTGCTTTCATGCGTATTTTCCAGAATTCAAAATTGTCATACCCCAAAATTTGCCCGTTAATATTACAAGGCATTTTCCAGGACACCCCAACTTATTTTCAAGGCACTGATCCCAAAGGAACAAAGATCCAGCTCACAGGTGGCCAAATCCAGAAAATGGCCCAAACTGGCATGCTCGCTAGGCGAGCAATTCCTTCGCCTAGCAAACCCTTCGTTATACCACTCGCCTAGCGAAGCTTGCAATCCAGAAAAAGGCCCAAACTAGCTTGCTCGCTAGGCGAGCAACTCCTTCGCCTAGCGAAGCTTGCGATATATCAGAATTTTCGGGCTTCATTCTGAGCCCATTAGGTCACAACAAGAGCATTATAAATAGCCAAGCTTCAGTCAGAAAAAGAGAAGGAAAAACAGAGGAAGACGGGCCGAAACCCTGGCATAGAAACCCTGGAGACTAACTCAAAGAATTCCGAGTAAAGAAACCCTGAAGGCCGCTCATCCGCACCGAAGTTACCGCCGCCCAACTCCATCCGATACCAAGAGTGTTCAGTCCCTCCAACATCGCAGCTCGGTTGCAAACAGGTTTGCGCATCACTACTGTTTTATGCTTTTAATCGGTAATCTCTACATACATAAGGCATCATGATTAAACTTTCGGATATGTAATTTGATTTCACATGTGAATTTAAGTATGCCTGAATATCCTGAATGTTTGTCCATGCTATTCCTGTAATTAAATGCCATAAAGTTCAGGTTTCCGGAGATCATGCTGCTATCAAACTCCAAACCCGTAGCCGCTCGCTAGCACATCGCTAAGCGAGCCTGTGGCGAGCACTCGCTAAGCCTTCGCTAGGCGAAGCAGGAGCGAACGGGACAGTGGCTGTTTTGTTTCTTTTCTGTTCTGCCTTATGTTTATCTAATCAAGATTTATTATAATTCTGCATTATTCGGCCTGACTTTATGACTGGTGTGTTTATTTTGTGGTACAATTTTCAATTGTACTTTATCTCGATATTCTAACCTGTGTGTTGAATTGTGTAAAGGTTTACATATTCCCGAGGAAACGGCCGGCTAAGTATTCCATTTTATGTGTGGGATATCCTTATGGAGATGGATTCTGAGTTACTTAATTTTAATATGGAGATTCATCCTAAATTACCTAGCTGATTTTAATGTATTGATTTCATCGATTTTAATGTGGACCTAATTACTCAATCGATTACGGCTATCTAATTAATTGTAAAACTTTGCCTTTAAACATGCGATCTTGGACCTCTCTTTGTTACCCTACGATTACGGTATTATGGTCATGTCCCGCGAATATGGGGATACACTTAGCCAAGACCCTTCGGTTAAATCATCATAGTCCCTCGAATGTTGCCTTTGCCCCTCGATGACCCTTCGGTATAGCCTACGGTTAAATGATGATCGTCCCTTCGAATGCTAAGGTACCCCTACAAAAGTTGCCTTCAATGACCAATCGATGACCCTCCGATGTCCCTTTACATCCAAAGGATAAAACTACTTACTTCTCAATAGCAAGGACAGTTTTACCCTCATAAGGATAGGAAATGCCCATAAAGACCTTGGGGTAAGTATAACTCTTAATTGCTTACTCACAACCTAAAATACTTTTAACACCTCACACCTTTCAAAACATCTTTTAGAAAATCACCACTTGGCATACATTCGTACTAGAATCATTGCCAAGTTATATTTTTCTAAACTATTTTCAAAACTGAATGAGATAACCACTTTGTATACATTCATACAAGAATCATTACAAAGTTAAATTCTCCTTTTCAAAACATTTCCTAAACATTTCTCACCCACCTTTTTCAAATAAGGAAAACATAAGTGATTAAGCAGTTAAGAGCCCATGGATAACCATGGATACAAAGGGTGCTAACACCTTCCCTTTGTATAATGTACCTCCCGAACCCAAAAATCTAAATTAAGGTCTTTCCTGTTCTTTTCCACCTTTCCTTATTAGATAAAAGAAAAGTCGGTGGCGACTCTTGCTAACCGCGACATTTGCTTTCCAAAGCAAAACACAAAAGTCCAGTTCACCGTATGACAGAACTGGCGACTCTGCTGGGGACTACAAAGAGAGGTCACCTTAAAAAATCATTTATGTTTTCAATTGTTCCTTCTTTTAAGGGTATTTTTGAGTGAAAGATCCTACACCCGGATCTAGTGTACCTTAGGTAAGTAGCAATAGATCATCGCGACTATCCGGCGTATACTGGAATGGTTAAAATGATGGCTACGGTTAATGTGACACTTTGGATGTCCTGATGTTCCTCATGCTTACTTGAGGAAAAATTTGGCATTCGCGTGGTGTCATCAAAGCATTAACCAGACCTTTAGAACCCTAATTGACTCATCCTAGCCATTAGAAAGTAGTGAGATAACTGGCTTCGGTTCCGACTGAGGTTGGTTGAGACTCGATACTACACTCTTTGAGATTGGACTTTAGGGAAGCTTCGGTCAACCACTTGGTGTTGCACTGAAATGGACTTAAGGAAAGGTCAATGATTTGAGATCCTTCTAGAACCCGGTTACTATTCTAGGACAGGTTGAACCAACCAAACTTCAGTGGGGAGGGTACTTACCTATGGAACTCATGCAAGCCTTAAGACCTAGGAGTGATTGTTGTGTGACTTGCTTGTGCTTGTTATTTACATAACATCATAACATCATAACATCATGACATCACGGAATTATACTAACCATTTCAAGGACTTAGGAATTTAGCTTTGCTCTGTTAAACAGGTTATGGCTTCCAGGAAGACCATCCGGATCAATTTTGTAGCAATCTCTCCTCAGCTGAAGGATTTAGTGTCAGAACTTCCCGATCATGCTCAGTTCATTAAGAGACATGGTTCCCTCCTCAATCTGGTTACCACTGGTTTCAAAGAAGATATGATGAGTTCTATTCCAGTTCTTCGATCCTAAACATCATTGCTTCACTTTCCCAGATTATCAGTTGGTACCCACATTAGAAGAATTTTCCAGGCTGCTTGGAATACCTATCCTTGATCAAATACCTTTCAGTGGTTTGGAAAAGATTCCGAAGTCTGAAGAAGTTGCCGCAGCTTTACACATGACAAAGTCAGACATGGAAACCAATTGGGCAACAAGAAGTGGAGTTAAGGGTTTACTTGCCAAATTTCTGATAAATAAGGCCCGAGAATTCCTAAAAGTTATGAATGTCCATGCTTTCGAAGAGGTCCTAGCATTACTAATCTATGGTTTGGTGCTATTCCCTAATCTAGACCAATTCATAGACGTGAATGCTATCAAGATATTCCTCACTCATAATCCTGTGCCCACCTTGCTCAGGGACATTTTGCATTCCCTTCACACTCGTACTATGAAGAGACAAGGGACTCTCATGTGCTGCATACCTTTATTGTCTAGGTGGTTTATTTCGCACCTTCCTCAATCAGTCTTGAAGAATGATCAAAATCTGAAGTGGCCTCAAAGGATAATGTCGCTCTCCCATTCAGACATCCGTTGGTGTCATAATCTCAGAGAAAATGTTATCCTCATCGACCGTTGTGGAGAATTCCCTAATGTACCACTCATGGGGATAAGAGGAGGTATTACTTATAATCCTGCTTTAGCCCTACGTCAGTTTGGTTGTGCTCGAAGAGATGGTCCACATGAAATAATTATCCAAGGCACTGTGTTTGACTATGACAACGATTCCCAAGGTCTCCGTCAAAGATTTGTACGAGCCCGGGGCATGGTGAAAAGAAGCACTTTAGGACAGAAAAACTTTATTCCTATGGAGCCTTATCTCAGATGGGTACGCGCCAGAGCTCGTGAACTCGTCATGCCATATCTTGCGGTCGGACCATTGATCGTTGAACCAGAAGTTGAAGGAGGTACTCCTCAAATCATTCCTTATCCAGATATGCCTACCGATGTTGAAGAATTGAAGAGATCCTGGATCCAGTTGAGAGAGGAAAGGGATACTTTTGAAGCCCAGTTCTGTGCTGAAAGGAAGAAAGTGTCAGAACTTACCAGCCAGCTTAATGAGGAACGAAGACTCAATGCATATCTTCGCCCAAAAAGAAGCCGTCCCTGGGAGACTTGAGATTTCATTGTATTTTTATTATTATTTCTTGTAATGAGCAATGATTAAGAAATTAGTAATAAAAGTTCCTCTCTTTTTGGTAGTTTACGCAAAGTTAAATTCCAGAAGTCCTTGAAAACATTTCATACATTGCATAACATAACATAGCATCGCATAACAGGTATCCTAAAAGATCAATATTCTCACGGTCTTCCTTCTAAACAGAAAAATGGCTCTCGAACAAACTGTCAAAGACCTCCAGGCTCAGAATGCTCAATTCCAGGAGATGATGCTGAGCTTATCCAGGGGGCAGGAGGAACTGAAGGCTCTCTTGCTCGAGAAGAAGAAAGACCAGAAACCTGTGAGTTACATTAACCCGGGAAGAAGGCGTAAAGGACAAGCTGCAGGAGTCAAGATTAGAATTCCGAAGGATCAAGAAGAGGGGACAGATTCAGAAGAGGAGAATGCTGACCCTTTCAGCCAGGAGGATGACGATGAAGATTACAAGAATGAGCAGTACTCTCCAAAAGGTGATAAGTATAAACTGCTGGAAGAACGCATGCTAGCTATGGAGGGTCAGAAAGCGCCCGGTTTGGATTTCGAAAGCTTGGGTCTAGTCTCTGATGTGGTCATTCCTCGCAAATTCAAGATCCCCACTTTCACTAAGTACGATGGTGCATCTTGTCCTCAGATGCATCTGAGAGCTTACGTGAGAAAGATTCAGCCGCATACCACTGATAGGAAGCTATGGATCCATTTCTTCCAAGAGAGTCTGTCTGGCACACAGTTGGAATGGTATTATCAGCTCGAGAGCTCTGACATCCGCACCTGGACTGATTTAGCGACAACTTTCTACAAGCACTACCAGTATAATTCTGAACTAGCGCCTACTCGGCTACAGTTGCAGAGTATGACTATGGGATCTAAAGAAAGCTTCAAAGAATATGCTCAAAAATGGAGAGATTTGGCTGGCAGAGTCAAACCCCGTATGACTGATCGAGAATTAGTAGACATGTTCATGGGTACACTGACTGGCCCGTTCTACAGCCATCTAGTGAGAAGTTCTTCATCAGGTTTCACTGAACTTATATTGACAGGTGAACGGGTGGAGAGCGGCATTCGAAGTGGAAAGATACAGGCGACTACCTCTGCAAGCAACAAAAAGTCCTATCAGGGGAAGAATGAATCAAATGCTGTGTACGGTCAAAGGAGTCATAACAAGAAAAATAGTGACCATGCCGTTGGAGCAGTTACGATTGCAGCCCCGCCAACTCAAAATTTCCAGCACAGACAGGACAGGCCGAGGAGGCAGTTTACCAAGATCAATATGACTTTAGTACAAGCACTGCAAAGTATGCTAAAGGCAAATCTAATCACTCTCAGAGGCCCTCCTGCAAATGTCAACACTACCTCTCCTCGTTATAACCCCAATGCCAGGTGTGCATATCACTCTGATAGCCCCGGGCATGATACAAACGATTGTTGGTTGTTGAAGAACAAAATCCAAGATATGATCGACGCTAGGGAAATTGAATTTGAGCCTCCGGAGACTCCTAATGTCATCACTGCACCTATGCCTAATCATGACAAGGTTGTTAATGCTATGGATGACAACTCTCACATTTCTAATGTAGCTGACTTAGCATCTCCTCTCCTGGCCATCAAGAAGAAGTTGTTGCAAGCTGGTTTATTTCCAGGTTGTGCTGAAAATTGCGATTTATGTATACTCCGACCCAGTGATTGCTTGAAGTTGAGAAATGGCATTCAACGGCTGATGGACGATCATACAATCCTCTTCGAAAAGGTTCCTAAGGTGGAAAACCCCGTGGAAGAAATATCTGTGATTGGAAGGTCCAAAGTTCCAGTGAAGATTACTGCTATCAGAGTACCTGTGAAGATTATTGCTGAGCCCAAGGGAGCTCCCCTAATCATTACTGCACCTGGCCCAATACCGTATTCCTCAAGCAAAGCCATTCCGTGGAATTATGGAGGTGATGTTTACATCCATGGCGTAAAGCAAGTTGGTAGTTTTGCTAATCCTAATGACATTGTTGGGACTAGTAAAGTTACTCGAAGCGGAAGGATCTTCTCTCCGGAAATCTCACCTCCCGTCCCTGAAACTCGAGGAAAGGAACCAACAGTCAACCCTCCTCAGTCAGAGACATCGGTCGAAGTTACCAAACGAGAAATGGAAGAAGTGCTGAAAATCATCCGCAAGAGTGATTTTGATGTGGTAGAACAGTTGGGGCATACTCCTTCTAAGATCTCGATGTTATCCTTGTTGTTATCTTCTGAATCTCATGCCAATGCCTTGATAAAATTCTTGAAGACTGCTCATGTACCTCAGGAGACCTCCGTCGATCAGTTCGAAAACTATGTTGCTAACCTGACTGTTGACAATGGCCTAGGCTTTTCCGATGCTGACCTGACACCAGCGGGAAAGAATCACAATAAAGCTCTGCATATCTCCATTGAGTGTAAGGGGATCACCTTGTCTCATGTGTTGATCGATAATGGCTCTTCTTTGAATGTGCTACCGACAGTTGTGCTCGATAAACTTGATTGTAAAAGCATTGAACTGAAGCCTAGTGACATTGTGGTGCGTGCTTACGATGGCGCGAAGAGCGTTGTCCACGGTGAAGTGGTCCTCCCTATCAAAATAGGACCTCAAGTCTTCAACACTATCTTTCACGTAATGAACATTCGTCCTGCCTATTCCTGCTTGCTGGGACGCCCTTGGATCCATGGGGCAAGTGTTGTAGCTTCGTCTCTCCATCAAAAGCTGAGGTATCCAATAGAGGGTAAGATTGTTACTGTATGTGGGGAAGAAGAGTATATTGTCAGTAGTGTGCAGACTTTCAGATACGTCGAGATGGATGGAGAATTCTTTGAGACTCCGTCTCAGTCATTTGAAGTGGTTCCTCCGTCCAGTCCTGTCCTTAAGCCCACTCCCCCTGTGCCCGAGGTTATTCGAGCTCCTCCTGCCATGATTTCTCTGAAAGATGCTCAAGCCGTGGTCGAAAATGGTGGTCATACTGGTTGGGGTCAACTGATCAACGTACCCTACAAGTCTGATAAATCTGGTCTGGGATTTAACTCTGAAAGGATGGTCAAAGATCAAATCGATGCTGTAGAAGATGCTGATAGCGATTGCGACCTGGATAGCTGGATTTTCCCAACAATTGGTGACGGACTCAATAATTGGAAGGCTGAAGACACTATCCCGATTACCTTTAGTCAGGAGTAATTGTTATTGTCTATTTAGTGTTGTAAATTTTTAATTTTTTACAATTGAACTTCTTAAAGCATTGTGTCTATGCCCGGGGCACAATAGCTAATTTGTTAAGGGTTTTGTCATTTTCATAAGCATATTCACATTCAATAAATCAATGGACTGTTTGCATTCAAATATTGCGCTCTTTATCTTTCCTGTCAGCTTTCAAACAAGCTATGCTTTCTTACACACACTCACGTAACAAAATTGCAGATCCATACCCACTCTGGATCCTGTTGATAATAGTTCTACTGCTGTTCATTATGACTTTGAAAATCCGATCTACCAAGCCGAGGATGGAAGTGACGAAGATTGTGAAGTCCCTGGAGAACTCGCCAGACTGTTACTGCAAGAGGAAAAGACTATACAGCCGCATGAGGAATCAATTGAAGTTGTAAACCTGGGTACTGAAGTAGACAAGAAAGAAGTCAAAATAGGAGCAGGCTTGGAAAACAGTATCAAAGAAAGATTGGTTCAGATGTTACATGACTATGTAGAGATTTTTGCCTGGTCTTATGAAGACATGCCAGGATTGGATACTGACATAGTAGTGCATCGTCTGCCAATGAAGGAAGACTGTTGTCTTGTTAAGCAAAAGGTTCGCCGCATGCGTCCTGAAATGTCTGAGAAAATCAAAGCCGAGGTTATGAATTAATTCAATGCCGGTTTTCTAGCCGTTACTTCTTATCCTCAATGGGTTGCTAATGTGGTACCAGTGCCGAAGAAGGATGGTAAGGTATGAATGTGCGTAGATTACAGAGATTTGAATAAAGCGAGTCCCAAAGATGACTTTCCACTCCCGCACATCGATGTTCTGGTAGATAACACCGCTCAACACAAAGTATTCTCCTTCATGGATGGATTCTCGGGTTATAATCAAATTAAGATGGCACCTGAGGACATGGAGAAAACTACGTTTGTGACGCAATGGGGCACTTTCTGTTATAAAGTAATGCCATTCGGTTTAAAGAACGCAGGAGCAACGTACCAGCGTGCTATGGTGGTTTTGTTCCATGATATGATCCATCATGAAATAGAGGTATATGTGGATGACATGATAGCCAGATCGCATACTGAAGAAGAACATCTCGATCATTTATACAAACTGTTTGAGAGGTTGAAGAAGTACAAGTTGAGATTGAACCCGAACAAATGCACCTTTGGAGTAAGATCTGGTAAACTCTTGGGCTTTATTGTCAGTCGTAAAGGAATTGAGGTTGACCCGGCTAAGGTGAGAGCTATTCAAGAAATGCCGGTTCCTCGTACAGATAAAGAAGTCAGAGGTTTCTTGGGACGGTTGAATTACATCGCCCGGTTTATCTCCCATTTGACCGCTACCTGCAAACCCATCTTCAAACTACTGAGGAAGAATCAAGAGATGATATGGAATGACGAATGTCAAGAAGCTTTTGACAAAATCAAGAAGTATCTCCAGGAACCTCCAATTCTGACACCACCAGTTGAAGGAAGACCCCTAATCATGTATTTGACCGTGTTAGAAGATTCAATGGGGTGTGTGTTGGGGCAACATGACGAGTCTGGTCGAAAAGAGCATGCCATATACTACCTTAGCAAAAAGTTTACCGACTGTGAAACAAGATATTCACTGCTCGAGAAAACTTGCTGTGCTTTGGCTTGGGCTGCTCGCCGACTAAGACAGTATATGTTGAATCATACCACTTTGTTGATTTCTAAGATGGATCCTATCAAATACATATTTGAGAAACCTGCCCTCTCCGGAAGAATAGCAAGATGGCAGATGATTTTAACAGAGTATGATATCCAGTATACTACCCAGAAAGCAATCAAAGGAAGCGTGCTGGCCGATCATTTGGCTCATCAAGCAGTGGATGATTACCAATCTATGAATTTTGAGTTCCCAGATGAGGATGTCATGCTTGTTACTGATTACGAAGAACCTGGACCGGATGAAGGACCCGAACCGGGATCCCGATGGACTATGGTTTTTGATGGATCTTCTAATGCATTGGGCAATGGTGTTGGTGTTGTAATTATTTCTCCCAGGGGTTGCCATACGCCTTTCATTGCTAGGCTATGTTTTGATTGTACCAATAACATGGCTGAGTATGAAGCCTGTATTTTGGGACTCAGAGCTGCTATAGACCTAAGAATCAAGTTTTTAAGCGTATACGGAGACTCAGCCTTAGTAATCAGTCAGATCAAAGGAGAATGGGACACTAAACATCCGAATCTCATCCCTTATCGAGAGCGGGTGTTGACGTTAATCCCATACTTCGAAGAAATTACATTCGAACATATTCCACGAGAAGAGAATCAGTTGGCAGACGCCTTGGCCACCATGTCATCTATGTTCAGAGTCAGATGGGACAATGAAGCTCCCAGGATCACCATTGAACGATTAGATGAACCAGCATATTGTTATGAACTTAACGTTGATGAAGTAGAAGAGAAACCTTGGTTCCATGAAGTAAAAAGATATTTAGAAGCTCAGGAATACCCTGAAGGGGCATCCATCAATGACAGAAAATTCCTGAGGAAGTTCTCCGCTAAATTCTTTTTGAGTAATGGAGTACTATACAAACGTAATCATGATTCGACCTTGCTTCGCTGTGTGGATAAAAATGAAGCAGAAAAGATTATGGAAGACATGCATGACGGTATTTTTGGGACTCATTCTAGTGGACATACGATGGCCAAGAAGATTCTGAGATCAGGGTATTATTGGTCTACCATGGAAGCTGATTGCCACCATCACTCCAGAACATGTCACAAGTGGCAGATCTATGCGGATAAAGTACATGTGCCTCCTGCTCCATTGAACGTGTTGACAGCCCCTTGGCCCTTTGCAATGTGGGGCATTGATATGATTGGAGAGGTTAAACCTACTGCTTCTAATGGACATCGTTTCATTCTTGTTGCTATTGATTATTTTATGAAGTGGGTAGAGGCAGCCTCATTTGCTTCTGTTACCAAGAATGTGGTGGCACGGTTCATCAAGAATAATCTTATTTGTCGATATGGCATCCCTGAAAGAGTTATCACTGATAATGGCACTAATTTGAACAACAAGATGATTACTGAACTCTGCACGCAGTTCAAAATAAAACACCATAACTCTTCTCCATACCGGCCAAAGATGAACGGCGCCGTGGAGGCTGCTAATAAGAATATCAAGAAGATCATACAAAAGATGACAGTAACGTACAAAGACTGGCATGAGATGTTACCGTTTGCTCTCCATGGTTATCGCACCTCAGTACGCACCTCGACAGGGGCAACTCCCTTCTCTTTAGTCTATGGAATAGAAGCCGTTTTACCAGTGGAAGTTCAGATTCCCTCTCTAAGAATCATGAAAGAGGCGGGCTTAGATGAAGATGAATGGATTCAGACTTGACTCGATCAGATAAATTTGATTGATGAGAAGAGACTTGCGGCTGTTTGTCATGGGCAGATATATCAGAAGCGCATGACCCAGGCATTTAACAAAAAGGTCAAAAGACAGGTGTATCAAGTTGGCGACTTGGTGATAAAGCGTATCATTCCACCACAAGGTGATCCCAGAGGCAAATGGACTCCCACATACGAAGGGCCATTTGTAGTTAAGAAGGCATTCTCTGGTGGAGCCATGATGCTCACTACAATGGATGGCGAAGACTTCCCGCATCCCGTGAACGCAGACATAGTTAAAAAATACTCCGCATAAAAGAGACCCGCTAGGTCGACGTACCTAGGCAAAAGTAAGGGCATCCCGGCGAACCAAAAGGGTTCGGGCAAAAATTAGGCATAAACACATAAAAATGTACACCCGGCAAGTCGAAAACCTGAAAGGGCGGCTTGGGCAAAAAAGGGTATCCTGGTGGACTGAAAACCTGAAAAGGCGGTCCAGGCAAAAATTAGGGATTAAAGCGTATGGCTATGTCCCGTTCTCAGACAGCTTCACCCAAGTTCAAGGGACTGAACAAGCCAATCACTTCTATCCGACAGCAGGAGATGAGAGGCTTGAAGACATAATGACAGTAGTGGAATTAAAATCAATAGGACTTTTTTTGCATAGCTTTCTCTTTATTTTCTTGACAATTTCCTCTTACTAGGATTTCTGTCTCTTTGTACACAGATCACCTGTTTATAGGCCCTCTTTCAAAATCAATACAATTTTATTTCCAAAAAAAAATACTGTTGTTTTACTTCCTCTGTTTTGTTTACGTAAACGTCCATTGATTTAATTTGAATTAATATGTGCATTTGAATATGATCGATGTTTGTCAAAAATACATGCATAAAATGGAAATAGCAATTACTACACGACTTCAGGATCGAGGAGAAGGTCTAATCACGCTTCCCAATGAAGCCGTTACTAATTCTATTCCCCGGCTAAGCCAGTTATTCCCCAGAAGAAATTGGCATCACTAGACAAATTGGTCATCTCTCCTACCTCCAGCCAGGCTCTGTTAAATATCTCTGCCATCAGATAAAAAATCAAATACCCCCGGCTGAGAAGTGGTCATCAATACAAATATCTCCAACCAGGATGTGGGGATTTATTTTCCCCTGGCAAATTCTCAGACGCATGATTCATTCCATGCATCATTTCACATCACATACATGCATACAATGTTTGCATTTATTTTCGAAAGCATAAGACATCTCATGCATCATGACATGGCATGAAGCTAACTTTTCTTTTCAGGTTAATTACCCTCTTGATATAGTCAAAATAAAAGGTTCATTCAGACGAACATCCTTATCAATTACATTCAAGATTCAAATACAGCTTTCAGATATACTCCATATGAACATTCATCCTGGCAAGCATTCTGGCATCTTCCTAATGATGGCATCTTTAAGCCCATCTCAGACAGTTACTGCAAATACAACAAATATTATCAGATACAGCCTAACGTACGGTTCATTCTGATTCAGCCCAACATATGACTCCGTCAACTACTCCAATACGGTCTAACGTATGACCCATTTGGATCTTCAAACCCTCAGATACTGCCTAGCATACGGTACATTCCGAGGTGTAGTCTAGCGTACGACTACTTTCTTCTTCAGATACAGCCTAACGTACGGCTCATTCTGCAACTCCAATACGGTCTAACGTACGACCCATTTGGATCGTCAAATCCTCAGATACTGCCTAGCGTACGGTACATTGCGAGGTGTAGTCTAGCGTACAACTACTTTCTTCTTCAGATACAGCCTAACGTACGGCTCATTCTGCAACTCCAATACGGTCTAACGTACGACCCATTTGGATCTTCAAATCCTCAGATACTGCCTAGCGTACGGTACATTCTGAGGTGTAGTCTAGCGTACGACTACTTTCTTCTTCAGATACAGCCTAACGTAAAGCTCATTCAGCAACTCCAATACGGTCTAACGTACGACCCATTTGGATCTTCAACTCAGATACGATCTAGCGTATGATCCATTCTGATTCTACCTTCGTCAGATACAGCCTAACGTACGACTCATTCTGCAACTCAGAGACGATCTAGCGTACGATCCATTTTGATCTTTCATCCCCAGCGAAGTCACCCGCCTAATGGATAACTCATTCTGCTACTCGGATACGATCTAGCATATGGTCCATTCTGATCCTTTATCCCCAGCGGTGTATGACCCGTTCTGGTCTTTCATCATCAAACTTCCTGGATGGCATCTTTAAGCCCATCTCCATCTAGATCAACTCTTGATTAACAAGTGCAAATTTTTGGGGCATTCTAGTGTTCAATAATCTTCCACCTCCAGACCACGAATGGCGTATATACCATTCTAACTCTCTCGGTTCAAGAATATTGAACAGGGGCAGCTGTCATACCCCAAAATTTGCCCGTTAATATTACAAGGCATTTTCCAAGACACCCCAACTTATTTTCAAGGCACTGATCCCAAAGGAACAAAGATCCAGCTCACAGGTGGCCAAATCCAGAAAATGGCCCAAACTGGCATGCTCGCTAGGCGAGCAATTCCTTCACCTAGCGAACCCTTCGTTATACCACTCGCCTAGCGAAGCTTGCAATCCAGAAAAAGGCCCAAACTAGCTTGCTCGTTAGGTGAGCAATTCCTTCGCCTAGCGAAGCTTGCGATATATCAGAATTTTCGGGCTTCATTTTGAGCCCATTAGGTCACAACAAGAGCATTATAAATAGCCAAGCTTCAGTCAGAAAAAGAGAAGGAAAAACAGAGGAAGACGGGCCGAAACCCTGGCATAGAAACCCTGGCATAGAAACCCTGGAGACTAACTCAAAGAATTCTGAGTAAAGAAACCCTGAAGGCCGCTCATCCGCACCGAAGTTACCGCCGCCCAACTCCATCCGATACCAAGAGTGTTCAGTCCCTCCAACATCGCAGCTCGGTTGCAAACAGGTTTGCGCATCACTACTGTTTTATGCTATTAATCGGTAATCTCTACATACATAAGGCATCATGATTAAACTTTCGGATATGTAATTTGATTTCACATGTGAATTTAAGTATGCCTGAATATCCTGAATGTTTGTCCATGCTATTCCTGTAATTAAATGCCATAAAGTTCAGGTTTCCGGAGATCATGCTGCTATCAAACTCCAAACCCGTAGCCGCTCGCTAGCACATCGCTAAGCGAGCCTGTGGCGAGCACTCGCTAAGCCTTCGCTAGGCGAAGCAGGAGCGAACGGGACAGTGGCTGTTTTGTTTCTTTTCTGTTCTGCCTTATGTTTATCTAATCAAGATTTATTATAATTCTGCATTATTCGGCCTGACTTTATGACTGGTGTGTTTATTTTGTGGTACAATTTTCAATTGTACTTTCTCTCGATATTCTAACCTGTGTGTTGAATTGTGTAAAGGTTTACATATTCCCGAGGAAACGGCCGGCTAAGTATTCCACTTTATGTGTGGGATATCCTTATGGAGATGGATTCTGAATTACTTAATTTTAATATGGAGATTCATCCTAAATTACCTAGCTGATTTTAATGTATTGATTTCATCGATTTTAATGTGGACCTAATTACTCAATCGATTACGGCTATCTAATTAATTGTAAAACTTTGCCTTTAAACATGCGATCTTGGACCTCTCTTTGTTACCCTACGATTACGGTATTATGGTCATGTCCCGCGAATGTGGGGATACACTTAGCCAAGACCCTTCGGTTAAATCATCATAGTCCCTCGAATGTTGCCTTTGCCCCTCGATGACCCTTCGGTATAGCCTACGGTTAAATGATGATCGTCCCTTCGAATGCTAAGGTACCCCTACAAAAGTTGCCTTCAATGACCAATCGATGACCCTCCGATGTCCCTTTACATCCAAAGGATAAAACTACTTACTTCTCAATGGCAAGGACAGTTTTACCCTCATAAGGATAGGAAATGCCCATAAAGACCTTGGGGTAGGTATAACTCTTAATTGCTTACTCACAACCTAAAATACTTTTAACACCTCACACCTTTCAAAACATCTTTTAGAAAATCACCACTTGGCATACATTCGTACTAGAATCATTGCCAAGTTATATTTTTCTAAACTATTTTCAAAACTGAATGAGATAACCACTTTGTATACATTCATACAAGAATCATTACAAAGTTAAATTCTCCTTTTCAAAACATTTCCTAAACATTTCTCACCCACCTTTTTCAAATAAGGAAAACATAAGTGATTAAGCAGTTAAGAGCCCATGGATAACCATGGATACAAAGGGTGCTAACACCTTCCCTTTGTATAATGTACCTCCCGAACCCAAAAATCTAAATTAAGGTCTTTCCTGTTCTTTTCCACCTTTCCTTATTGGATAAAAGAAAAGTCGGTGGCGACTCTTGCTAACCGCGACATTTGCTTTCCAAAGCAAAACACAAAAGTCCAGTTCACCGTATGACAAAAATATTCTTCAAAAAATAGAGGGGGTTTGCTGCTACTACCACCATCTTTGAAAACCGGGTTTGCACTTGCAAAAGCCATCTTCTGGATCTAAGGAGCAAGTTACCAATAATCTGCTCTGATGCCAAATGTAAGTTGAGTGTGCGCCTAAGAGGGGGGGGGGGGGTTAGCTACTATGATTTTTTTTTCCGGTTTGACTTGTTTTAAGAATCTTTCCTTAGACATTACTATGTGATGAATACGGTAAATGCTTAAAGATAAAGAACACAGAGAGATATCCTGGTTCCCCTTACAGATCGAGAGTACTTCAGTCCCCTTTCAACATGAAATATATTTTACTATTGTTAGGACTTTTACAAGACTCTTCCTAGTCTTTCTATATAGACACTAACAATCACACCAAGAACAATCCTCTTGGATTTTTTACTAAGTTCAAAAAGAGAACAATCCTCCCTTTTAATGAACCTCTTGTTTCCAACAGTCCTGGACAACAAGGATACAGAAAGTAGTCTGAATTTTTGATAAGCATGTAAAATGGAATTGATTATATGTATCAATCTATTGATTCATATTCTCCTTATAACAAACAAATCTCTCAATGTTACACAAGTGTTTACTATGAATGGAATGAAACTTATGATGATTTTCTATGAAGGTTAAGTGCATAAAGTTTCACTCTAAAAAATTCTGGTTTTGAACACTTAGAAAATATTTTGAAAGATGAAGAGAATATTTGAATGTTTGAAAATTTTACAAAAGGAGGTAAGATTGAAATCTGAAGAAATGATGTTTATATAGTCTCTAAACACGTCTACAAAAGAGTGCAATTCATTAAAGGATGTCATGGTTCAAGAACTCTTTTTGGAAAACATTTGAATGAAAAAATGCAATTTTTTCCGGCATTAGTACAATGTAAATCGATTAACACATATAGGTTAATCGGTTAACACACTTTGCAATGTACAAAAAATTCAAAATATCCATATGTTAATCGATTAACATCTTGGTGTTAACCGATTAACACCTTGCAACGTTCCAAAAATATTCAATTTTAACAAGTGTTTGATTAACATCCTAGTGTTAACCGATTAACATCAACCCAGAATGCAAAAATTGATTTGTAATGAAATGAAAAACTATGTCATAATGAATCAAATCATTTTAATGTATCACGACATGAATGAATAATATTTTGAACACTTGTATACATAAGGAGAGATTGAGTGTTATATACCTTAAAATTTGAAGATCAATTCCTAACCAATTCTTCAAGACTTTGATAAAACTTGAAAACGTTGTCTTTTTGCAAAGAGTCTTAACCCATTCCTTTTTCCTAGTCTTGACTTGCTTGTAGAATGTCTTCATCAAAACATATTGAGAAGCACGCCTTCACATATAATATTTCATTTACATGTCATCTAGTATTCTTTACGTTATTTATATTAGGAAAGTATCTCTTGAAATTATCGGTAGGTGCCACATCACCTTAAAAGGAACACCCTTTCTAGTTACACCCATCATCGTCTTCAGAACCATTGTCATTCTTCTTATAGCGTGACTCCCCACACCTCGGGAACTCTTTCATGTTTTCATACTCTTTCCTTTATAATATGAAATCATTACGACATGCATGTATTTTGACATAGTCCAAACTCATTGGACATAATATCTTCTTGGCCTCATAACTACTGTTCGACAACATGTTACCTTCTAAAAGCATTTCTTGCAACAATTCAAGCAATTCAGTGAAACTTTTATCCGTCCACCCACTTCTTGCCTTAAGATTAAATAGTTTTAACACAACTGACAATCTTATAAATATTTTGCATCCTGGATATAATGACTCTTCCATGCCACTTTTCAATGTATCTACCACATGGGCTTTCTTAAAAGCATCTACTTTAATGTCACGAATCATATTTTCTAGAGTATCATTCATAAATTCATCATCTTCAACTCTATGTGACACATGTCTTTTTTTGTCACTTCATCATGCCATATCCATTCCATGTAATTTTGAATAATTCCATCACAACCACAATATTTTTTTATAGAAGGTGGCCTAAGACCACCACAAAATATATTATAAAATAAGTTGTAGGTACAGAAACAAAAATAAGGGGGGGGGGACCAAACCAAAACGCCTTAATGACAAACTGTAAAGCAAGGAAGACCTATGGTGTTCCTATAAAAACCCATAAGAATGTTCCTATGAACTACATCCTACCAAGTAAAATCATGTACATGTAAACCTAAGTTAGAAAGTTTGTCCGCGCAGTGATTAACTACCCTAAATATATGAGTTACCAAAAATGAATGGATCTAGTATGATGCAAAACATTCTCCCACCTGTTTCGAAGTCTCCACAGAACTATATAAGGTTTTTTGAACGCAAGAACAACCAACTTCGAGTCAGTTTCTAACCAAAGATGATTTCAGTTTTTGTCTTTCGCAATTTCAATAGCCATCATAGCAGCCGTAAGCTCTCTTGTGAGGGTATTCCCTACCCTAATATTCATAGATAAGGTACCAAGATAAGTACCAACATGATCCCTATAAATACCACCACAAGCAGCAACACCCGGAACTCCCATTGAGGCACCATCGGTATTACATTTTAACCAGTTCAAAAATAGGAGGGTGCAAAAGAAACTCTTTCACTATACAATACTTGGGAGGATTCAACTTCACGTTGAAGCTAGTAAGAATATTGGAATCCAACATAGAGATATAAGCGTTTTTTTTATAAGCATTACATGTGCAAGAAACCTCAGCAATAATGGAATTGAATTTTGTATTCCAATGAGTTATGATGTTATTGAGCCTTTGTTTGTTCCTAGTCTTTGTAATAGCTGCGAACACAACTAACTTGCATTGAGCAGAAAAATGGTCGTTCAACGCCACCCAATAGTTATCAACGGTTCGGATAAAATAGAAGAAATTTGTCCCCAAAGATTATCGGAAAAATTGCACTTGAAAAATATATGATCATAACTCTCTATGTAAGCCAAGCAAAAACTGCAAATGGAAGGAATTTTCATCCCTCTAGTGGCAAGACTTTCATCAGTGAGAATATTTTGATGAAGAAATCTCCAAAATAACAGAGATCTAGAAGGAGGAATAAGAATGTTCCATATCGGTTTACCCCATTTTATAATTGGAGTAGCAACCTGCTTGAACTTATAAGCTACTTTAATGGTGAGGATACCATCTTCAATCGGATTCCAAATGCAAGCATCTTCCTTTTCCTCAATAGGAATGTGAGTTTTAGCTAGAAGATTATAAATGGAAGGAAAACCTATAATAATACTCTAAGGAAAACTCCTTTTTCGATTAGAAATGTAATCCAAAACTTTTTCATTAATAAAAACCCGATTGCAATCATTCAAGCCTAAGGTGTTCACTGCCGCTGAGCCATTTCAGTTATCTAGCCAAAATTTTATGCTTATGCCATTGCCAAAGAGCCAAGTCAAATTCTCTTTTACATATCCAAAGGATCCCTTCATGCTGCTCCACAAAGATGAATATATATTGTAATTGATGTGCTTGCCATCCCTCATTACTCTTTTCCTAATTAACGCTGCCCATTGACCCTTCTAGTTTATCATGTCTCAACAAAGCTTTAAATTTGAAGCTTCATTCAGAGTTAGAAAAGACCTAATTCCCAAGCCTCCTTGCTCAAAAGGACGACAACATTTATGCCAAGCAACGGTGACCATTTTCTTTTTATCGATCTCACATCCCCAAATGAAGTTTTGTATCTAACGCTCAATAGTTTATAGGAAAACAATCCAAGAATAAATCAACAACGTGTGAAAAAGCATACTTTGGATAATCGATTTACCAAAACCAGTCTGCCTGCGATGGATAGAAGGTTGGCTTTCCAGGCTGCCAATTTCGAACGAACCCTGTTAGTTATAAACTCAAGGTGAACTGATTTCGGCTTCCCTCGAAAAATTAGAGCTCCAAGGTAGATGAAAGGGTTCGTACCAACAGAGAAACCCATGAGTTTTGCAATTGTCAACTGCCTAATATTCGACATTGACATGGCATAAACAATAGATTTAGAATGATTGATTTGTTGGGTAGACAAAATTGCATACCTTTGAAACAAATTTGTAATGGCATGAATAGAGCAGACATCACCCTTGCAGAAAACCATAATGTCGTCTGCATACAACTCATGAGAAAGAAATATCGTCTTATTTGATGATTTAATCAACTTCAACTTCTTATTGGAAAATAAACTGGAGATACCCCTACTTAAGACATCTTCTACCAAACAGAAAAGGATAATAGAAAATGGATCGCTCTGCCGCACACCACTCGTACAAGAGAAAAAACCTATGTTGGAGCCATTGATAGAAACTGAAATTGATGCAGAATGCATGGTGCAAAGAATCCAATTGCAGAATTTTCCAGAAAAACCACATACCTTGAGCACCTTAATAAGAAATTCCCAACTAATATTATCAAAAGCTTTTAGAATAACAATGCTAGGATATTTTTGCGTATTTTGAATTTTTTTACAAGGACACCAAAAAATCTCATTATAGTCAGGAAGGTTTTTTTCCTACGAATTCAAGAAATTGAATCAATCCATTCTCATACTCTTTACTTAAGTTATTGGCTCTCATCCAACTACAATCCATAATAACATACAACTTTTGAAAATAAAATAAAAATGAACATTCCAAAATAATACAACAATAAGAATAAACTACAACAACTACAAATACCTGAAAAACAACACAGTACATTATACCCTAGGTCTAAAAAACCATGACAATAACAACAACAATAACAATATCAACGACGACAACAACAATAATAACAACAATGACGACACTAACAATAACAACATTCACCTGAGAGAGTTCTACATAGTGAAAACGTGAAGAAAAATGTTGATTTGAGAGTTCACCTACGGTTCGTTAGGAGGAGAGAATTTTGTTTTAATTCGTTCAGTCAAAGAAAAGTTCTAGGGCGTAAAAATTGAATGAATGAAACTTAACATTCTGATGAAAGAGTAATCACTACGCCAAAAACTGGAATAGACAGCGCACCTTAGAGGGCGCTTTACTACAAAAGCGCTCTTTAAAGTGAAGCGAAAAATAAGGAGCAATAGACAGCGCACTTTAGAGAGCGCTTTTGTAACAAAACGCCCTCTAAGGTGAAGCGAAAAAATAAGGAGGAGATAGAGGGACAACAATACATGGCGCTTTTTAGAAAGCGCCCTCTAAGGTTACCCTTAGAGGGCGCTTTTAATAAAGCGCTGTTATAAGTCCATGTGCATTTCCAGCTTATAAAGCGCTTCTGGAAAGCCTTAGAGAGCGCTTTCATAAGCGCCCTCTTAGGCCCCCTTTAGAGGGCGCTTTGTTTCCACAAGCGCCCTCTAAGGTGAAACGAAAAAATAAGGAGGAGATAGAGGGACAACAATACATGGAGCTTTTTAGAAAGCGCCCTCTAAGGTTACCCTTAGAGGGCGCTTTTAATAAAACGCTGTTATAAGTCCACGTGCATTTCCAGCTTATAAAGCGCTTCTGGAAAGCCTCAGAGAGCGCTTTCGTAAGCGCCCTCTTAGACCCCCTTTAGAGGGCGCTTTTTTTCCACAAGCGCCCTCTAATGTCCCCTTTATAAAGGGCGCTTTATTACAAAAGCGCACTCTAAAGTGAAGAGAAAAAATAAGGAGCGAACAACTTGAATAGACAGCGCACTTTAGAGGGCGCTTTTGTAACAAAGCGCCCTCTAAAGTGAAGCGAAAAAATAATGAGGAAATGAAGGGACACCAATAGAGGACGCTTTATTGAAAGCGCCCTCTAAGGGTAACCTTAGAGGGCGCTTCTAAAAAAGCGCTCTCTATGTCCATGTACATTTCCAGTTTATAAGGCGCTTTTGGAAAGCCTTAGAGAGCGCTTAAAGCGCTCTCTAAGACCCCCTTTAGAGGGCGCTTTTGTAACAAAGCGCCCTCTAAAGTGAAGCCAAAAAAAAAATGGAGGGACAACAATAGAGGGCGCTTTTGTGAAAGCGCCCTCTAAGGTTACCCTTAGAGGGCGCTTTTGGAAAAGCGCTCTCTAAATCCATGTACATTTCCAGTTTAGAAGGCGCTTTTGGAAAGCCTTAGAGAGCGCTTTCAGAAGCGCCCTCTTAGGCCCCCTTTAGAGGGCGCTTTTTTTAAAAAAGCGCCCTCTAAGGTCCCCTTTAGTAAACATTAAAAATATAACATATACTGCATGTCTCTTTATTTTCCCTCTCTATAAGCTATTTCGTTTTCTCTCAACTGCGATTACTCTCTACTGCGATTACTCCCTCACCGTTCATCGTTCGTTCTCCCTCCCTCACCGTCATCGTCGCCGTTCGTTCTCCCTCCCTCACCGTTCACGTTCACTGCGTTATCCTCTTCCACCGTCACTGTTCACTTTCTTCTCCATCGTTACCGTCACCTTTAAGGTATTTCTCTTCTCCATCGTTACCGTTCACTTTCTTCATGTGTTTGATTATGGCATTTTCTAAACTTAGTTTTTCATTTTGTGCATTATGTTGATTAATGTTGTTTAGGGCAAACTGAGTTTTTTATTTCTGATTGAAAACTGATATATTTGAAGTGTGTTTGAGCTTGTTTTTGGAAGTTTGATGATTATGGATACAAGTTTGTTCATGTTCCAAACACCATAAGTTTGCATTGGTCTTTTGCATGCAGTAGGTGTGTGTGAGTTTGTATTCAATAATGATAAAAAAAAAAGAGTTTAGATTGTTGTAACATGAGAGAAATGGAAGGTATATGAATGTGTTCACGTATTGAATCATTGTCTTACTTGGGTCTTATTGAATCATTTCTATATTACAGATAAAATGGCTAACCAAGACGATACCAATGCCGCGAATGAATCACGTAATAATGTTGAAAAAGAAATCAAACGAGGATTGACTGTTATGAAGTCAATCATTCGTGCAAGAGACAAGGGTGTAAAATTTGAAGTACATTGGAGTGCTGAAGACCAACTAATTGAGCCTAACGGTTCAATGTTGGCAAGTTACATTGGTTTCCTTGTTCGCCAACATATTCCGATTACATGTGATAATTGGAGAAGTCCGGACTTGAAGGTTGGCAAGGAAAAAATATGGTCGGAGATAAAGGTACTTACCATATATTGTTATATGTTTTTTTGTTGACTATTTGTTAACCATATATTGTTATAATATTACTTTATAATAACACACTCCATTTGTATGTTTTTTAGAGATCCTTTCACATCGATGAAAGCCGGCAAAAATATTGTATTCAATTGGCCGGAAAAAGACTCCGAGGATTTCGATCCTTTTTGTGCAACAAATTTCTCAAGGATGAGGAAGGAAAATTTGTTGAAGGAGAACGGCCAATGAAGTATGCCGAGATTATTTCAGCCGATGAATGGAATAACTTTGTCGCCAAACGAAGAAACGAAAAATTCCATGTAATGTCTATTAATTATGCTATTATACAATTGTTAAGTTACTAAGTTCTAATATGCCTTAAACTTTTTTATCCAGGAAGTAAGCGACATAAATAGGAAAAGGGCATCAAAACCCGCGTATCCGTACAAAAAAAGGCGTATGGGTTATGCACGGTTACAACAAAGAATTGTGAGTATATTCAAATACTATGAGTTTATACATTATCACAATATGTTATAATTGATGATCTTATAATCTAATTCAATGTGTAGCTAGCCGAGGAGAAAAGTGACGCAACATCTCTTCCGGATCACGTATTATGGAAGGCTGCTCGGGTTGGGAAGGATGGGGCTGTCGTTGAAGCGGTCCAAAATGTTTATGACGAATGTGTAAGTATATGTAACATTATTTCTTTAATTATATCGAAAATTTTGTTAGACATATAATTCATTTTTAATCTCCTCTAATAATATTTCAGGAGACTTTATCCCAAACCGTACCTTCAACCGAGGTCCAGGATTGCAGGAGCGTACTTAGTCGAGTACTAAATGTTCCTGAGTATTCCGGTCGTGTGAGGGGTAAGGGTTTTGGTGTGACTCCGTCGTCATTTTATAAAAAAACAAAAACAAAAAATCCTACCAACAAAGAGGTGATGGAGACCTTGGCGGAGTTAAGGGCACAAGTACTCCAACTGCAAAACGAGAATGCAAGGTATAGAGAGGAAAGGTGCGCTTCCGAGGCAAAAGATACTAGTGACCGAGCTAGTATCAATCATCAACCGAAATTTCCCGAGGTAATTATATATGTTATTATGAAATTAAAATAGCACTTTTTTACTTGACACATATACAAGTTAACAATAACATTTATTATTGGTTTAGGGCATTTCACCTTGTCAGCTGTATCTATCGTCACCAACTTATCGCATGGTTGGCAAGGGAAAAGTGCACAATACTTCGGGTGAATTACTTCACCATAATCCCCTCCCGGTGGGATTTATGAAAGTTTCGGTTGACCTCGTATTCGATACGGACGCCCGTCTACCATTACCTGACGTTGTTTCAGAGACAACGTTGATGCGAGATGCAGTCGGATCCTTTGTTGGTTGGCCGTCAGAGCTAATTTTCCCTGATGCCGAGGTATATATGTTCTAAATGATTATGAATATTTAGTATTCACATTTCAATTCAGCTACAATTATGATATTTAATCAATTATATGGTAATGTTAGACTCCTACAAGACCCACACATAAAGTTGGTAAAGGGATTTCAAGACGCATCGAGTCGGTTGCATCTCAAAAAGAGGTACAAATATATATACCCATTGAATTATATACGCAACGATTCTGTTGCATCACAAAAAGTCATGATTTATTTTATATGAATTTTTAGGTTCCCGGTCGAGAGTTGAAAAGCGCTGCTAAGGATATTCCAACGACGTCCGGGACAAAATCTCAAATTTTGATGCGTCTTGAGAAAATGGTGGAGGAGTCCGATATTATGCATGGGGGGGCCATTCGTACTATAAATTTTGATGAAGGTGTTTTCGGAGCTGCTCATTTCGAAATAATTGGAAAGGAGGACTTCCAACAACTTTTTGAACACACCGAATTGGGCATCGCTGTCATTCATACATACATATGGTACTCCGATCAATCTATAATTTACTTAGTTGAACAATTTATTTACACATTTCAATGAGTAGTCTAATGTTTATTATGTTTCTATTTAAGGTATATGTATGTAACATTGATGCGGGGAACTGAATTGTGTAACCGTTTCAATTTTATTGCTGCTTCCCGTATCAACGCAACGTTAATAACGAATAATTCAACATCCGTAAAGAATGATCTAGTCGATATATTCATGGCGGCCGGCGATAAGTCTACACCCAGTTTGTATTTTTTACCGTTTAATTCTGGCAACGGGTTAGATTTTCTTTCTAACAATTTCATTCTAATCTATGTATATCTTTTACGTAGAAAATTTTCATTCATCTAAATTTTGTTTTATTTTACAGTGGTCACTGGGTGTTGGTTGCTATGGATCTTTCGAGACTAATAGTGTATTATCTCGATTCTTTATCGGGTGATTGGAGTAAATATCCGAGTATGAAGAAGACGGTTGACGCGTAAGTGAAATTCCCCTAAATAATCGTGTGTATTTGTATATTTAATTATGTCTGTCAGATTGATCTCAATATACGTTTTTATTTTGTTAGGGCAATAATAAAATTTAGATTGAAAAAGAAATACCGCAATAGGAAGGACATTACCTGGATCAGAGTTCAGGTATATATTAAGTATCTTATTTTTGCTTATAATAGTGTTTGTTTTTTGCTTATAATAGTGTTTGTAAGAAATTAACTATATATATTGTTTGTTTTTCTGTGTAGTGTCCTCAGCAAAATAATTCGGTCGATTGCAAATTTTTGTAATGAGATTTATGAGAGACATCATTGCGTTGAATCGTATAGACATCCCAAAAATGGTATGGAATAATAACTTAGGGTTTATTTTAATATTATCGGATATTTCATCTAATTTGTTACTAAATCATGAATATGTTTTATTCTCTTAATTGTAGTACTTTGAGGAATACAAATCTTACTCAAGAGCTCATTTGGATGAAATCAAGGATGAATTGTGTCAATTCATTGTTGATCAAAGAATCATATAGCTAGGTTGTATATTGTTGTACATATATGTATGGAATGTTGTTGTTGTATGCTGTTGTTGTATATATGTTGTATATTGTTGTTGTAATTTTACTAAATCATGAATATGTTGTTGTATATTTTTGATCAAAGAATCATATATTAATGTTGTATATATGGAGGATTAATGTTGTATATAAATGGATTCATGTTGTATATATCAATGGATTAATGGTGTATAACATTGGATTAAAGGATGAAATCAATATGAATTTTACACTTTTGCAGCATGCGAACAGGTTACCAATTAAATATCCACTGTTTTTCAAACAATTTTTTTTTAAAATAACTAACACTTTAGAGGGCGCTTTGTCCAGAAAGCGCCCTCTAAACACTTTACATTGACAACTTTAGAGGGCGCTTTTTCCTGAAAGCGCCCTCTAAACACTTTACATTGTCAACTTTAGAGGGCGCTTTTTCCTGAAAGCGCCCTCTAAACACTTTAATTGACAACTTTAGAGGGCGCTTATTCCTGAAAGCGCCCTCTAAACACTTTACATTGACAACTTTAGAGGGCGCTTTTTCCTGAAAGCGCCCTCTAAGGTGTCTCTCTATGGACCACTCCAGAGGGTGCTTTTTTCTTAAAGCGCACTATAATGTGGCCCTTAAAGGGCCACTTTAGACAGCGCTTTCTCCAGGAAAACAAAGCGCTGTCTTTACCTATGCCAGCGCCACTTTAGAGGGCGCTTAAAAGCGCTGTTATAGGCCAAAATAAGCGCCCTCTTTTCCCTTATTTGGCGTAGTGAATATAATAATTAGAGTTAAAATCTCGATTTTCAGAAAAATCGAGGGAATCACTTGAGGTAATAACTGTGTTTAATTTATTTAAATATAATATTAATTAACTTATAATGTCGATTTTCTAAAGAACCGAGGTATAAGATGATTTACAAAATAAAGGCGAAATTTTAGTTCTAAATAAAGCATAAATTTGCAGGATTTGGAAATCGAAGCTCAACCCCTAATTTATATAACTTGTTGATTTTTTTCAAAACCGAGGGAAAAGATGAAACTATAAAAAAATGACACATTTCAGGTCATTTGACCTCGGATCTTCTTTGGCTGAGGTGAAAGCTTCATCATGAAATATATTATTTGTAGTTGTGAATTATCAGGGGGGTTCATCATTAATTGTAACTAGGTAGAGACCCGCGCGATGCGCGGGGTTGAGATAATTTTTTTAAATAGTATTATAAAATGTAGATTTTGATTTTGTTTATTATAAAAGTATGCGATTGAGACGATAAAGTAAAGCTGATAAAAGGAGAGAGTAAAAGTTTAAGTGAATAGAAATATTTTTGAATCATAGATATGCAAATAAGACATCACAATTTAATTTTAAAATCTGAAATAAGTGTAATGAATTTTAATAAAAAAAATTAATAGTTCTTGCTGTTTTTTTATCGCATAATTTTATTTTTTAGGAATTGAATAAGCTCTCAAAGTTTTTTATTGAAATATTTGAAAATTGTTAAATTTACTTTTTTTTTATTGAAAGGAGATGACTCATAAAATATGAAAATATAATTTTTTAATTAAAAGAGATTTATAAATAAAATGTTACACATTTTTCTCAAACAAATAATAGAAGTTTTGAAATGTTTGTTTTGAAGAGTGTCGTAAGGAGTTGAACTTGTTACTTCCAATAGAGAATAAAAATTGTATTTTTTTGTCTTTGCAAGAAGTTGAACTCGTGGCCTCTAATAGAGAATAACTATTGAATTTGACATTTTAAAAATGAGTTTAGGAATGTGCCACATAGGACAATGAGATGATGTGGCACAAATGAATTAGAAAATTTTACATGTGTCGTGACATAATTCGCCGCTTAAGATTTAATATATTATATATATAGTTGATAAATGGAGAGAGTAAAAGTTTAAGTGAATAGAAATATTTTTGAACCATAGATATGCAAATAAGACATTGCAATTTAATTTTAAAACCTGAAATAAGTGTAAAGAATTTCAATAATTTTTTTTAATAGTTCTTATTATTTTCTTATCGAATAATTTCCTGTTTTTAGGAATTGAATAAGCTCTCATATTTTTTTTATCAAAATATTTGAAATTTGATAAATTTAATTTTTTTTATTGAAAGGAGATGACTCATGAAATGTGAAAATATATATATTTTTTAATTAAAACATATTTATAAATAAAATATTACACATTTTTCTCAAACAAATAATAGAAGTTTTGAAATGTTTGTTTTAAAAAGTGTTGTGAGGAGTTGAACATGTTACTTCCAATAGAGAATAAAAGTTGCATTTTTTTGTCTTTGCAAGAAGTTGAACTCGTAACCTCTAATAGAGAATAACTATTGCATTGACATTTTAAAAATGAGTTTAGTGAGGTGCCACATAGGATAATGAGATGATGTGACACAAATGAATTTAAAATTTTTACATGTGTCGTAAGATAATCCACCACTTCAGATTTAATATATTATATAGATATAGGTGTTGTTTTGCTTTCTTTTATTATAATTTTCCATTAATCCCCTTAGAATGGATGACTAGTTTTTTTTAGAGGAGATCTATTTAGATGAACTTTCTCTAATTTGTGTGAATCATATGATTCGTTTAGTTCTGCTCATTGTAATGATAAATCACTTTTGTTATTTAATAATTATTTTTGTTTAATGTTTTTGTCGAAATTTATGAATTTGAGTGTATCGATATAGACCATGTTTGAGAATTAACCGTGAATAATGTGATATTATATATATATATATATATATATATATATTATATATATATATATATATATATATATATATATATATATATATATATATATATATATAATATATATATTGCTAGACACAAGGTATATTCAATTGTGACATAAGTATTTTAAAGGTTATTCAAACCTTCATCAGTTGTGACTTTGCCCAAGATATTGTTGCTTTGAAACATGATCAAGAGTGTTACATAAAAAAAATTATGGATAACTATTTTTTTAAGAGAATCATAATACCTCAACAGTCATTATGGGTTTAGGAAGGGATTAACCATACAAATAATGGGCAAAGGAGTCAAATGGGTGCTTAGTCATTTTTCTCATTAGAATGACATACACTTTTAGTTTATTTTATGCACTTTCACCTTAGATAGAAAACAACTCAGTCACGTGTATGTATTTTATCTACCTAAACACAAGTATATGATGAGTCATCATGAGGGGGAAGCATACATATTGGATAAAAAAATCACCTAAAGGTCAAAGACACATCCAAAAAAATTAGTGAAACATCACATATTCATCCAAAATCTTAAGGTGATAGGTATACGGGTCATCTTACTTATAAAGTGTTCAACCTCCATTTTTCTAAACAATATGAGACTTAGAACTCACACTTATTTCTCAATACACTCACACTTTTTTCTCAACAATATATATATTTGTCATGATCAAAATACAACAATATTTATGGATAAGATCATTACATTCACCAATAGTAAGTTTTTGTTAGCACAACTTACTACACGTCGAAAACCTTATTTTAAAAGTTCAACAACTTCCAAGTTTCTTTGAATCATCTTCACTAATTGAGATATAGTCTCTTCTAGAAGAGAAGGTTTTCTTGGTTGTTTATTTTAAGGAGCCCCTCGGTTAGATGAATGAAATGGTTGTTGCTTCACCGAAATTCATGATGGTTTTTCCGTCCTAGATCGTACGTGTTAGAGAACGATTACTACTTTAAAAGTTATCAATATAGTTAGCTTATTTATATTCACCTTCAAAAACATATTGACCATTTTAATGTCCAAACCAACAAAATAATATGTGAGAGCTTGAGGATGTTGAATAGTCTTAACCTTTTTAGGTCATTAGTGACTCCAAGTAAGCACCAAAACAAACAACTCTCAAAAAATATGTTTAGATATTAATTTTGATCTAGAAGTGACCGTCCATTATAATAATTATCTATTATCTATGTAAGTTTTTTTATAAGGAAGGAAAATGGGTTTCTCAATTAAAACTCGTGAGTGATCCGTTCTCAGTTTATCCTTCTACCATAATATCTTAAAGTACACATTGGGTATAGTTCAAGATTTCCCATCTCCACTTTATTTGGAATATATTTGTTGTCTTATGGAAGTTGAGTTAAAGTTTCTCTTCTTGATTATCCGTCGAGATGCTCTGAGGTTTTCTTTTGTGGTCTTCTCGATCTTTAAATCAGAAAGTAATATGTTGGATCCTTCACCTCGCTTGCACAAACAAACAAAAAATACATTCGTAGCACCTCACAAATAAAAATAAAGAAATAAGAACAAAATATCTTCAAAATCATCATCAATGACACCAAAAACTTAATACAATCATCATCAATGACACTAAAAACTTAATATACTTTTCGTTAAGTCTAGCAAACTATCCTCGAGGGATTCTTTATATCCATAGGGATTGTTCTAAATTCTAAACCAACTATTATCAAGAAATATAACTACTAGTATTAATTCAATTAAAAAAATAAGACTAGATTGTTAGGTTGAATATGGCCACAAAATGATCTAGAAGGGAGAGCTAAAATGTTGAAAAGACCTTTCACCCCAAAAAAAATAGTTTTTAAAATTCTTTCCAAAATAAAAATTTTAAAAATGTGTGGGAGCGGAATTTTAAAAATGTTTTATAAAAGGACTTACACAATTGAATTGATGTACATAAGAATTCAATAATTATAGAATTATAATGAATCAATTAATCAACAATATGTCAATTAATTTAATTTGATCAAAATAAGATGTTTAAATAGAATTTGATTAATCGATAGAATAATCTAAAATTAAATATTTCTAAAATAATCACCATAAAAAAATGTTTAGAACCCAAGACCTAACATAAACCTAAGCTTTTGCATTAAATTGATATGATCAATAAAACATAGTAACTTGCAATTTTAGAAAGTGATTAAAACTTAATAACATAAAAACTATGTCGAAATTAAAAGAGATGGATACAAAAATGTACACCGCGATTTATAATAGTTCGATACGTCCTCCTCAATTTCACATAATCTAGTCTCCAATGACAAATCATTAAAAATTTGTTAGTCATTCACTAATTTGATATTATTACAAATGTCTTTTAATACACCATCTAATTACAAACATACTGAAATATTAAAGTCAAATTCTAAGCAACATATATTTGAATCTTAATATTTCTTTTGCTATACACAACTCACTAGGTTGGAAATCCTTCAAGATATTCACTTGATCTTGAACCAACCACATTCTCATAACCAAAGAACTCTAAGATTTTGTCTGCAATGAGCTTCACTCGATCCTACCAAAATTTCATTGTCCGAGTCCTTGAACTCATGAAGGAGTTAGAAACTCCAAGATTTCATTTGTATCGATCTTCACTCGATCTTACTTAAATTCCCTTAAAGTAGAAATTCTTTTTTTCTTCACTAGACGTCGATCTCCATAATTCACAATCACAATATGATTCTTTAATCCGAAAGAAAAAATATTCTTCACAAAAACATTAGATTACCAAATCTACGTCACAACTATCATTCACACTCTCTTTTAGAGTAGGGTAACTACACCAATGATACTTTTGGATAAAGGTTGAAGATGAAGATTTTCAGAAGACTCTCACATAAAAAATTTTAACATTGAAGAAATCAACTCTAGAAGAAATTTTTCTTCAAGGTTAATTTGAAACAATGTTTATGTGATTGAAAAAACTTTCTTGGTTTTTCAAAGATGGTGAAAGTATTCAAAAACTCTTTTTTGCAAGTTAAGAACTAGAGAAAGAAAATTTTACTTTTATATTTGTTAGAGATAAGGCAAAAAAATAGGTGAAAATTCAACAATTTGATTCAAGTCAAGGCCAAAATGATTATTTTAATCAAATGAAATAGTGACTTGAATCAAAATGGAAAAATTAAGATTTTGCTTGTTTGATTTGTGTCACCAATGGAATAATGTGATTTAGTTCAAGTCAATCAATGATTTAAGTCACCTATTCCAAATGGAATTCCAAAATTGAGAATTCATTAATGAATTGACTAAAGTCACATATCACATAATAAAAAAACATGCTCGAAGTAAAATTGTAAGATTGAATATCGGTGTAGAATGGTGTACAATGGAGGTTGAATAAACTTTTCTAAAAAAGCAATAGTTTTCAAAACATTTTTCGAAATCAAAGTTTAAAAAATGTGTGGGAGCGGAAGCTTAAAAGAGCTTTACAAAATGAAGCACACAATTGAATTAATGTATATATGAATTCAATAATGATAGAAATAAATGAATCAATTAAACAAAAATATGAAAATTAATCTCATTTGATTCAGACAAGACATTTTAATAGATTTTGATAAATTGATAGAACAAACTAAAATTCAACATTTCTAGAATAATCATCTTAAAGAAGTGTTTAGAATATAAGATCTAACACAAACCTAAATTTTAACATTAAGTTTACATAAGCAATAAAATCTAGCAAAATAAAATTTTAAAAAACAACTAAAATCTAAAAATATGCAAATTACGTTTAAATTAAAAGAGAGAGATACAAAAAATATAGAATGTGATTTATACTAGTTATGTGCGATCTTCTCGCTTGCACCTAACTAATCTAGTCTCCAATGGCAAGCCATTGAAAAGTTGTTAGTCTTCCACTAATTTGAAATTATTACAAATGTTTTTGGATACAACAGATAATCACAACAATAAAAAACTAAAAACTTAAATCCAACAACCAAGAAACACAAATATGATGTTTGATCTTCCTTATTGTACAGAACTCACTAGGAACAAAAGCCTTTAAGATATACACTCAATTTTGACCCAACCACCTTCTTAGAACTAAAGCACTTCAAGATTTTGTTCGCATTGATCTTTACTTGATATTACCGAAATTACCATATCTGAGTCTTTATACTAATGAATGAGCTAGAAACTACAAGATTTCATATGCAGTGATCTACTCTCGATCCTACTGAAATTTCCTAGGAGAAGAAAGTCTTATTTTTCTTCATTGGATTTCAATCTCCAAAATTCACAATCACAATCTAATTCTTCAATCTTAAAGATAAAAAAAATCTTCACAAAAACAATATATTACCTAATGTAACTCAAAACTACCACTCACTCTCTCTCTTAGAGTTGAGTAACCATACAAATATTGTTTTTGGTTAAATATTGAAGATGAAGTTTTTACGAAGAATCTCACACAAAACTTGTTCACAAGAAATTAATTCTAGAAATAAGTTTTTCTTCAAGATTAATTTAAAAGAATGTTTGTGTGATTGACAAACTACTCTTGGTTTTTCAAATATTATGAAAGTATGCAAAAACTTTTATTTGCAAGTTATGAACTACAAGAAAAAAAGTTCATTTAGATATGCTAGAGATAAGATACAAAATAAGTGTAAAATCGTCAATATAATTTGAGTAAAAAACCAAAATGATGATTTGAATAAGATGAAATAGTGACTAGAATTAAGATAAGAAAATCAAAATTTTGCTTGTTTGATTTGAGTCATCACTTGATTCATCTGATCCGAGTCAAGGCAATCTATGACTCAAGTCATATATTCCAAATGGAATTCCAAAATTGAGAATTCATTCATGATTTGAGTCAAACAAAACTATGACTTTTGACTCAAGTTAATGTGTCTTTTGATTCGAGGAAGACAAGACTCTGAATTGAATCAATCCTTTTAGTCCAAAAATCAATATTTTTTTCTTACTCATGATTCGAGTCAAGTGAAGTTATTCCTCGAGTCATGCTTGTATGAAAATCATGTTTTAAGTCTCAAACTTGTGATTCAAGTCACATAGCACTGACTTTGGTCAAATACTCAATTTTAAAAAATATGGGATGGTTTAAACCTAAGAGAGAATCAAGAATAGTAGTAAGGGAAACAAAATACCGTAAAATGATAATATCTAAAGAAATACAGCAAAACATGAAACAAATAAAAATTACATTATTACTCGCGGAGCAATTTCATAGATCATTATAATCCAATATTGTTTCATTACTTGGTTATCCTAATCTATTTTCTATAATTAGCAATTTAAAATTATGACAAACTAGCAAAGCCCATTTTCTCTAACACAATTTTCAAATTCCTTATGAAGTTTAATGTTATTGAAATTCTTAACCAACACTAAAGCCATTATCTATAGAACAATTCCTAATTCAATATTCCTAAAGCCATTATCTATGGACCAATTATCCTAATTCCAATTAGGATAGTCGTGGTCAGTGTACATTCCTCCTTTAAATAGTAAGTAAGTTTGGGCTATTAGGTCTTCACTAGAATGGGAAAATGTGCATCCAAAGTCGGTCATGTGCAAGTGCAGCATGTGCTATATTATAGGATCCCAAATTTTAGAGGATCCTAAATTTTGAGATTTTTAATTTTTTTCATAAATATTAATAAATATAAATAAAATATTATTAAAAAATTCAATAATTGAAAGAAATATCATGATAAAAACTCAATACATACAAAAATTAAGATTTATCAAAACTCAATAATTATAATTAAATTTATTTTTAATTAATATATAATTATATTTTTGATATATTTTTTTAATTATTATAATTATATTTTTTTTAAATTTGAAGCCATTTTTAAAATTAGAACGGAGTCTCCAATATGATTGGGTCGGTCCCGAATACATTTAATATCCTCAAAAACACAGGATGTTGCATTGCGGTCTCCAAACCTCATTGTGCTGGGTACATGCTTATTTTTTACATGAAGTTAAGACATCAAATGGCTTATACGGCGGGAGGGGAACATTGTTGACTCCCTTGGTTCCTGCGGCAGGTTGTTGTTTTTTACCGGAAAATAGGCTATCATATCATATGGCCTTCCCTATATGACATAATGCATTGTGGCCTCTGACCTCTTATATGTTGAAGTCCATTTCCTAGAAATTGTTCCTAACACCAATCTAAGTTGCACAATTAGTAAATAACAAGACTACAAGAATTTGATCGATAAGTTAAGACATCGATTCATAACAATGTACAATGTACTTAGAACATAGGTATAACCACTAAAATTGACTAAAACCCATTAAATTGACTACAAACATGACAAACTACATTAACAAATACTTCCTGCTGTCTTATTTATAAGCAAAAGTCTTTTAATTTTTTTGGCCTTAAATATAAACAAATGTCAATAAATATAGGTGTATTTAATACATTTATTCCAAAAGTATCTATGCATTAACTACTTAATATTATTAGTGAAAGACAATTTAATTGAGGATATACTAATAATTATGTTACATTTTGTCTTTTCTAACATACAATCAAAAAAATTAAATATACTTAACTAAATTTATTAACAAGTGTGAAATTTGTCTTTTTTTTATTTATAAATCAAGTTGGAGTATCTAATCCTTCAAGATTTATGATTACATTTTGGTCAATGAAAAATAATGAATGCTCGAGTCATCTTAGGTCACCTAGCTCTAGGGCTAGATTCCACATGTAAAAAAAAAGTGTAATTGTTATCTCAAAATAAGGAAATGTCATAGTTTACATTGATCCATAAGAATATCAATGATGTTGAAATCATACATGATATTCAGATTCCAAAGGTTTTTAGGGTCCGTCAAGTATGTGTGAGGCACGTATCGTGTACCTCAAATCACGTTGGAAAGTTTCTAAAATCAAGTCGATTAAAGGTTTTTCTCAACTCTAAACTTAGGGTCTCTCGACGCCATCAAGAACTCATAACTTAAAATGAACTCATCCTTAAATTTTCGACGCGAGATCGAGGATAAGTTATGTCCTGACTTCACCAGCTAAAGGTTTTAGTAGTAACTATTATGAATTGGATAAGGCTTAGTATATGACCAGGTGACCCTTATCATAAGTGACCAGGAGGATTATGGGATGGACATATCCTTAAGGCGCATTAGGAACAAGGTTGTCAACTCTAGTTGCTTGTCGGATGAGAGAACTTATAGGATCTCTTAACACTTGTCCAAGAGACAATTGTCTCAAAGAAGGTTCTAGAACCTATAAACCCGGAATACTTATTATAGAGCCTAACAAAAGGTCCCGACTTCTAAGTCCCAACCTTATTGAAAAGCTTAACTTGATTGTCAAAGTACATGTAGAACCATGATACAACTCTAAACTCTAGAAGTTGCAGAAGCATGATTGTCAATAAACATGTCATTAACATTCAACCATATTAAAGGTCCATAGGTTTGAATGGAACAAATTCAAATCTAAATAAAAACTAATTTAAAAATCATGTAAACAACGATTAATTCTCTTGATCCATAATCCATTAACCAAATTAAGTATTAATATCATAAACAAATAACAAGACCAAAATGTGTGCTTATGTCATCCTAAGTACGACAAATTATAATATGGATCATCTTCATAAGTGACTCACCATAGATCAATACTTAAAAAATATTTAAAACTCCAACTATGACAGCATCATCTTTTGAAATTATACATTAATAGTCATCTTCATTTTCAAGATTGAGATAACTACTAAATATATATTTTCTAAGAGTATTGCCTATCATCATTAAAATTTCTAATAATTTCTAATATTTTCTAAGAGTATTGCCTTTCATCATTAAAATTATTTCTTGAAAACAATTCTAAGGGTTGGTTTTTAGTGGTGAAATCTTAATATCTTAGAGTAGACTCTTCTCAAGATTTCATATTCAAATTCCATTAAATACAAACAATTTATGAGTTAAACCAAATTTATATTTAGTTTTACTTTGGCTTTAAACAGATTACCGCAAATGAACAATGAGTCTGATTCTTTTAAATTAGTTGGTCGCAAGGTCAATATCACGTGTAACAAAATTAAAATTAAAAATCTAAAAGAAAACACAATTACCAAGGATGTTAAAACACAAAGCTAGGACGGAAATGGTTGGTATATGGTGATAGAGACATGGATTAGGTGATTCAATGACTATGACTTGATACGGTCGAAGAAAATGGACCCAATGAATGCGACACAAAACCGACCAATGAATCCAATTGTCTGTTTTAACTTTTAATACAAACTGCTCTTCTGTAACCAGTGAACAAAAAAAGCAGATGCATTTAACAAAATGCATGTTTTTGGACTATACAATATACATCACTCCCTACAACCTATTACCCTACCACACTAACACATTAACTACTATATTACAAAAATGTATATACAACTTTTCATTGCTTTTGTCGTCACTCTTGTATATTCTGGATTTAACATCACCATTTCATTTGGAATTTTCAATACTCACCAAACACTTGCCTGAACTTTTGTTTTATGATTACATGAGTAGGCCAGTTTATTTGGAATTTTTTTCTGGTTTTTTACGTTTGTATTTATAGCTCATTAGTTTGCTAGTTGTCATACCCCAAAATTTGCCCATTAATATTTCAAGACATTTCAGGGCACTCCGACTCATTTTTATGACACTTAAAGGAACAAAGGCCCAGCTCGCGAATGACCCAAAATGGCCTACTCGCTACACGCTCACCTAGTGATAATATGAAAGTGGTTTATTTGGAAGCGGAGGAAAAGGGGTGCAAAAAAGAAAGAAAACGAACCAAACAGCAAAGCCCAACCCAAAGTACAAGAACACGGGTGTGGCATCTGTGACGAGCGTCACAGAGGCTGTGACGAGCGTCACGCCTACCCCTGTGACGGGCGTCACACATGGTGTGACGAACGTCACACCGTTCCCCTACTTTTTGGGCGCAGATAATGCTTCGGAGACTTGAAGGTCCGTTGGGCCCTAGATCCACGCGCGCGTTGAAGACCTTTTTTGGCAGCAGGCACGACCTAATGACAACAATATAAATAGCCACCTTGAAAACCTAAAAGGGGGGCTTTTTTCCGAGATTCTTTTTCCTTTGCCGTTTTCGCCTTTGCATTTTTTCTTCTTTTCTAGCAGCTTAGGCATTGTGTTTTACAAGTGCTACACTATTTCTTTTGCAATTCCGGGTTCCCTTTTGGTATTTAGTTGATTCCTTTCGCACAATAGTTTCTACAACGGAAACTATTGTGTGCCTTTTTACCGAATCTAATCTTACGGCGGCAGCACTGGCGACTCTGCTGGGGACGAAAAGAGAGGTCCATCTTAAAAAAATCATTTATGTTTTAATTTGTTCTTTCGCTTTAAGGGTATTGTTGAGTGAAAGATCCTACACCCGGATCTAGTGTACCTTAGGTAAGTAGCAATAGATCATCGCGACTATCCGGCGTATACTGGAATGGTTAAAATGATAGCTACGGTTAATGCGACACTTTGGTTGTCCTGATGTTCCTCATGTTACTTGAGGAAAAATTTGGCTTCCGCGTGGTGTCATCAAAGCATTAACCAGACCTTTAGAACCTTATTTGACTCATCCTAGCCATTAGAAAGTAGTGAGATAACTGGCTTCGGTTCCGACTGAGGTTGGTTGATACTCGATACTACACTCCTTGAGATTGGACTTTAGGGAAGCTTTGGTCAACCACTTGGTGTTGCACTGAAGTGGACTTAAAGGAAGGTCAATGATTGGAGATCCTTCTAGAACCCGGTTACTATTCTAGGACAGGTTGAACCAACCAAACTTCAGTGGGGAGGGTACTTACCTATGGAACTCATGCAAGCCTTAAAACCTAGGAATGATGGTTGTGTGACTTGCTTGTGCTTGTTATCTATTTAACCTCATAACATCATAACATCATAACATCATGACATCATGACATTATACTAACCATTTCAAGGACTTAGGGATTTAACTTTGCTCTGTTTTGTAGATAAAATTAAAAAAAAAAAAAACCAAAAAAAAAAGTTTCCTTTTTTGGTAGTTTATGCAAAGTTAAAGTCCAAAAGTCCTTGAAAACATTTCATGCATTGCATAGCATAACATAGCATAACAGGTACTCTAAAGGGATCAGTGTTCTCACGGTTTTCCTCCAAACAGAAAAATGGATCTCGAACAAACTGTCAAAGATCTCCAGACTCAGAATGCTCAGTTCAAGGAGATGATGCTAAGCTTATCCAAGGGGCAGGAGGAACTGAAGGCTCTTTTGGCCGAAAAGAAGAAGGACAAGAAAGCTGTGAGCTTCATTAACCCGGGAAGAAGGCTCAAACGACAGGCCACAAGAGTCGAGATTCGAATTCCGAAGGATCAAGAAGAGGAAACAGAGACAGATTCAGAAGATGAGAATGCTGATCCTTTCAACCCTGAGGATGACGATGAAGATTACGAGAATGAACAGTACTCTCCAAAAGATGACAAGTACAAATTGTTGGAAGAACGCATGCTAGCTATGGAGGGTCAGAAGGCGCCCGGTCTGGATTTTGAAAGTTTGGGTCTAGTCTCCGATGTGATCATTCCTCGCAAATTCAAGGTCCCCGCTTTCACTCAGTATGACGGGGCATCTTGTCCTCAGATGCATCTGAGAGCTTACGTGAGGAAGATTCAGCCGTATACCACTAATAAGAAGCTCTGGATCCATTTCTTCCAAGAGAGTCTGTCTGGCACACAGTTGGAGTGGTATTATCAGCTCGAGAGCTCTGACATCCGCACATGGACTGATTTAGCAACAGCTTTCTACAAGCACTATCAGTATAATTCTGAACTAGCGCCTACTCGGCTACAGCTGCAGAGTATGACTATGGGCTCTAGAGAAAGCTTCAAAGAATATGCTCAGAAATGGAGAGATTTGGCTGGCAGAGTCAAACCCCCTATGACCGATCGAGAATTGGTGGACATGTTCATGAGCACACTGACTGGCCCATTCTACAGCCATCTATTGAGGAGTTCCTCATTGGGTTTCACTGAACTTATATTAACAGGTGAACATGTTGAAAGTGGCATCCGAAGTGGGAAGATACAGGCGACTACCTTTGATCCTCCGGAGACTCCTGATGTCATCACTGCTCCTCCGCCGAATCATGACGAGACTGTCAATACTGTGGAAGATACTGATAACGATTATGACCTGGATAGCTGGATTTTCCCAACAATTGGCGACGGACTCAATAATTGGAAGGCTAAAGACACTATCCCGATTTCCTTTAGTCAGGAGTAATTGTTATTGCTATTTTAGTGTTTTAAAGCATTGTGTCTATACCCGGGGCATAATAGCTAATGTTAAGGGTTTGTCATTTCATAAGCATATTCATATTCAATAAATCAATGGACTTTTGCATTCAAATATTGCGCTCTTTATCTTTCCTGTCATTTTTTTCAAAACAAGCTATGTTTTCTTGCACACACGCACGTAACAGTTTTCCGATCCATATCCACTCTGGATCCTGTTGATAATGGTTCTGCTACTGTTCATCATGACTTTGAAAATCCGATCTACCAAGCCGAGGATGGAAGCGAGGAAGATTGTGAAGTCCCTGGTGAACTTGTCAGACTGTTACTACAAGAAGAAAAGACCATACAGCCGCATGAGGAATCAATTGAAATTGTAAATCTGGGTACTGAAATAGACAAGAAAGAAGTCAGAGGTTTCTTGGGGGCACTCGAATTACATTGTCCGATTCATCCCGCACTTGACTGCAACTTGCAAACCCATCTTCAAATTACTGAGGAAGAATCAAGAGATGATATGGAATGACGAATGCCAAGAAGCTTTTGACAAAATCAAGAAATATCTCCAGGAACCTCCAATTCTGATACCACCAGTCGAAGGAAGACCTCTAATCATGTATTTGACCGTGTTAGAAAGTTCAATGGGGTGCGTATTGGGGCAACATGACGAGTCTGGTCGAAAAGAGCATGCCATATACTACCTGAGCAAAAGGTACCGACTGTAAAATAAGATACTCACAGCTCGAGAAAGCTTGCTACGCTTTGGCCTAGGCTGCTCGCCGACTAAGACAGTATATGTTGAATCATACCACTTTATTGATTTCTAAGATGGATTCTATCAAATATCTATTTGAGAAACCTGCTGTCTCCTGAAAGAGTTATCACTGATAATGGTACCAAACTGAACTCTGCATGCAGTTCAAAATAAAACACCATAACTCTTCTCCGTACCGGCCAAAGACGAACGGCGCCGTGGAGACTGCTAACAATATCAAGAAGATCATACAAAAGATGACAGTAACGTACAAAGACTGGCATGAGATGTTACCATTTGCTCTCCATGGTTATCGCACTTCAGTACGCACTTCGACAGTGGCAACTCCTTTCTCTTTAGTCTACGGAACGGAAGCTGTTTTACCAGTGGAAGTCCAGATTCCCTCTCTAAGAATCATGAAAGAGGCGGGCTTAGATGAAGATGAATGGATTCAGACTCGACTCGATCAGATAAACTTGATTGATGAGAAGAGACTTGCGGCTGTTTGTCACGGGCAGATATATCAGAAGCGCATGACCCAAGCATTTAACAAAAGAGTCAAGAGACAGGTGTATCAAATTGGCAACTTGGTGATCAAGCGTATCATTCTACCACAAGGGGATCCCAAAGGCAAGTGGACTCCCACATACGAAGGGCCATTTGTGGTTAGGAAGGTATTCTCTGGTGGAGCCATGATACTTACTACAATGGATGGCGAAGACTTCCCGCATCCTGTGAACGCGGACATAGTTAAAAAATACTACGCATAAAAGAGACCCGCTAGGTCGACGTACCTAGGCAAAAGTAAGGGCATCCCGGCGAACCAAAAGGGTTCGGGCAAAATTAGGGATAAACATATAAAGATGTACACCCGGCAAGTCGAAAACCTGAAAAGGTGGCTTGGGCAAAAAAGGGTATCCTGGTGGACTGAAAACCTGAAAAGGCGGTCCAGGCAAAAATTAGGGATTAAAGCGTATGACTATGTCCCGTTCTCAGTCAACTTTCATCCAAGTTCCAGGGACTGACCAAGCCAATCACTTCTATCCGACAGCAGGGGATGAGATGCTTGAAGACATAATGGCAGTAGTAGACTTAAAATCAATAGGACCTTTTCTGCATAGCTGTCTCTTTGTTTTTGACAATTTCCTCTTACTAGGATTTCTGTCTCCTTGTATACAATTGCCTGTTTATAGGCCTCCTTTCAAAATCAATACAACCTTCTTTCAAAAAAGATACTTTTGGTTTTACTTTTTCTGTTTTGTTTGCGTAAACGTCCATTGATTTAATTTGAATTAATATGTGCATTTGAATATGACCAATGTTATCAAAAATACGTACATAAAATAGCAATAGCAATTACTACAAAACTTCGGGATCGAGAATAAGGTCTAATCATGCTTCCAATGAATCCACTACCAATTCTCTTCCTCCAGCAAGCCTGTTTTTCCCAGAAGAAATTGGCAGTATTCCCCGGCACAGCCAGCTATTCCCCAACAGAGGTCGGCCTCATCAGGCAGATTGATCATCTCATCCATCCCTAGCCAGGCTCTGTTGAATATCTCTACCATCAGACAGAAATCAGAACCCCCAGCCGAGAGAGGGTCCTCAACACGAATATCTCCAATCAGTAGATGGGGATTTATTTTCCCCCAGTAGAGTCCCCAAGCAGAACTTCTCATACCATAACTCATTACATCATTTCGCAGCATACGCCTGCATACAACATTCGCATTCATTTTCGAAAGCATAAAACATCTCATGCATCATGACATGGCATAAAGCTAACTTTTCTTGGCAGGTTAATTATCCTCCTGATATAGTCAAAGTAAAAGGCTCATTCAGGCAGACGCCTTTATCAATCACAGACCAGATCTAGATACATATTCCAGATGCAATTTATGGGAACATTCATTCTGACAACACTTCGATATCCTCCTAGCGATGGCATCTTTAAGCCCATCCCAAACATTTATTGCAAATACAATGTATACAGATACAGCCTAACATACGGTTCATCCGGATTCATCTCAACATATGACTCCTTCAACAACTCAAATACAGTCTAATGTACGACCAAGTTAGACCTTCCAGGCATCAGATACAGTCTAATGTACGACCAAGTTAGACCAGATGCTGCTCAAATACGGTTTAATGTACGACCAAGTTAAACCTTCATCCTTTTCTCAGGTGCTACCTTCGGACAGGTACATTCCTGAATGGTAGTCTAGTATACGGCTACTCCCTTTCTCAGGTGCTACCTTCGGACGGGTACATTCCTGAATGGTAGTCTAGTATATGGCTACTCCCTTTCTCAGGTGCTACCTTCGGACAGGTACATTCCTGAATGGTAGTCTGGTATACGGCTACTCCCTTGCTCAGGTGCTACCTTCGGACAGGTACATTCCTGAATGGTAGTCTGGTATATGGCTACTCCCCTTGCTCAGGTGCTACCTTCGGACAGGTACATTCCTGAATGGTAGTCTGGTATACGGCTACTCCCCTTTCTCAGGTGCTACCTTCGGACAGGTACATTCCTGAATGGTAGTCTGGTATACGGCTACTCCCTTGCTCAGGTGCTACCTTCGGACAGGTACATTCCTGAATGGTAGTCTGGTATACGGCTACTCCCCTTACTCAGGTGCTACCTTCGGACAGGTACATTCCTGAATGGTAGTCTGGTATACGGCTATTCCCTTTCTCAGGTGCTACCTTCGGACAGGTACATTCCTGAATGGTAGTCTGGTATACGGCTACTCCCTTGCTCAGGTGCTACCTTCGGACAGGTACATTCCTGAATGGTAGTCCGGTATACGGCTACTCCCTTGCTCAGGTGCTACCTTCGGACAGGTACATTCCTGAATGGTAGTCTAGTATATGGCTATTCCCTTTCTCAGGTGCTACCTTCGGACAGGTACATTCCTGAATGGTAGTCTAGTATGCGACTACTCCCTTTTCAGCAGCTTCAGCCTAACGTACGGCTCATTCTGCAACTCAGATACGATCTAGCGTACGATCCATTCTGATCTTGCATCCACAGCAAAGTCATCTGCCTAAGGAACAGCTCACTCTGGTATTCAGACACGGTCTAACATATGATCCATTCTGATCCCTCATCCCCAGCAGTATAGCATACTCTGACTCCCCAGCGAAGTCAACAGCATGACGGGGGATTCACTATACGGTCTAGTGTATGACCCGGTATGACACCCATGTCTTCAGATATCGTCTAACGTACGACACAGTCTGAAGCTCCCATCATCAAACTTCCTGGATGGCATCTTTAAGCCCATCTCCATCAAGACCAATTGACAAGCGCAAATTTTCGGGGCATTCTAGTGTTCAATAATCTTCCACCTCCAGACCACGAATGGTGCACATACCATTCTACTCTCTCGGTTCAAGAATATTGAACAGGGGCAGCTGTCATACCCCAAAATTTGCCCATTAATATTTCAAGACATTTCAGGGCACTCCGACTCATTTTTATGACACTTAAAGGAACAAAGGCCCAGCTCGCGAATGACCCAAAATGGCCTACTCGCTACACGCTCACCTAGTGATAATATGAAAGTGGTTTATTTGGAAGCGGAGGAAAAGGGGTGCAAAAAAGAAAGAAAACGAACCAAACAGCAAAGCCCAACCCAAAGTACAAGAACACGGGTGTGGCATCTGTGACGAGCGTCACAGAGGCTGTGACGAGCGTCACGCCTACCCCTGTGACGGGCGTCACACATGGTGTGACGAACGTCACACCGTTCCCCTACTTTTTGGGCGCAGATAATGCTTCGGAGACTTGAAGGTCCGTTGGGCCCTAGATCCACGCGCGCGTTGAAGACCTTTTTTGGCAGCAGGCACGACCTAATGACAACAATATAAATAGCCACCTTGAAAACCTAAAAGGGGGGCTTTTTTCCGAGATTCTTTTTCCTTTGCCGTTTTCGCCTTTGCATTTTTTCTTCTTTTCTAGCAGCTTAGGCATTGTGTTTTACAAGTGCTACACTATTTCTTTTGCAATTCCGGGTTCCCTTTTGGTATTTAGTTGATTCCTTTCGCACAATAGTTTCTACAACGGAAACTATTGTGTGCCTTTTTACCGAATCTAATCTTACGGCGGCAGCAAGGTCACCTCCGCTCAATTCTATCCGATCGGCCAATTCAAGGTTGCGACTCAATTGCAAACAGGTTTGCGTTACTATTATCGCTTTATGTTCCTAATTCACATGTGATATCATAATTGAGATTCATAAATATATTTGAGGCTTTGCATGTAACTTAAGTATGCCTGGATACTTTGAATTGTTGTAATGGATGCCGCTGTTCTTCGGCCTATTTTGATCTTTGCCCATCTGACCTGTTTTATCATAACCATGCTTTGTTTACCTATTACTTTGGTGCAACTCTCGATTGCACCCTGATTTGGTATTCTAACCCGTTTGCTGAATTTTGCAAAGGTTCATATGTCCCGGGAAAAGATTGCTGTTTAGGTCTCCCACTTTATTTGTGGGATACCCTTGTGGAGACTCACCCTAAGTGGCCTAATTAATTTTAATGTGTTCATTTTAATGTCTTAATTTTAGTGTATTAATTTTAATGTATTAATTTTAATGCATTGATTTTAGTATGGACTTAATTACTTAATTGACTTTAAAATATGACCTTTAAATAAATGATCTTGGACCTCTCTTTGCTGCCTTACGGTATTACGGTATAACGGTCATGTCCCGCGAATATGGGGATACCCTTAGCAAAGACCCTTCGGTTAAATCATCATAAAATAAATTATGGTCCCTCGGACGTTGCCTTCGAAAATACGATTTTGTCCCTCGATGACCCTTCGGTGTAGCCTACGGTTAAATGATGATAGTCCCTTCGAATGCTAAGGTATCCTCACAACTGTTGCCTTCGACGACCGATCGACGACCCTACGATGACCCTTCTACATCCCAAGGATAAAACTACTTACTTCTCAATAGTAAGGACAGTTTTACCCTCATAAGGATAGGAAATGCCCGGAAAGACCTCGGACAGGTATAACCTTAATTGCTCATTCATAACCAAAAAAATATACTTTTCGCACCTCACACCTTTCAAACGTCTTCTTTTGGAAAATCACCACTTAGCATACATCCGTACTAGGATCATTGCCGAGTTATATTTTTCTAAACTATTTTCTAAATTAAACGAGATAACCACTTTGTATACATTCATGCAAGAATCATTACAAAGTTAAATTCTCATTTTCAAAACATTTTTCATACATTTCTCAACCACTTTTTTCAAACAAAGAAAACATAAATGATTGAGCAATTAAGAGCCCATGGATAACCATGGATACGAAGGGTGCCTAACACCTTCCCTTTGTATAAAGTACCTCCCGAACCTAAGAATCTAAATTAAGGTCTTTCCTGTTCTTTTCCGCCTTTCCTTATGGGATAAAAGAAAAGTCGGTGGCGACTCTTGCTAACCGCGACATTGCGATTACAAATCCAATAAGGTCCAGTTCACCGTATGACACTAGTGTTTATTAGGATCTATTTGATTTTACAAAAGATTTTGTAACGGACAAAAGAACAGAAAGCTTTATAAGATAGTGGACAATTTTTTATCTTGTATCAGATTTAGTGTACAATAGACAATGCATAAAACAACACATAAAATAATGTAAAATTTATTCTATAATATTTTCTCAGCTCATTATTAAAAATAAATATTCACTTTTTAAATTTATTATATACTTTTTATTTAATTTATATATAGACTAGATATTTTAATAGTTTAATATTTTAAAAAAATATTTATAATAGTGATTGAAGAAAATACTTATTATAATATATAAATATTATATAAGAGAATGATATATAAGAAATAAGACGAAGGAGGGAAAAATAAATATGAAAGAGTGAGAGAGAGAGACCTAAATAAAGGAGAAAGACGGGTGAAGGAGAAGAGATAGACAAGAAAGGGAGGAGATAGATGGGAGAGAGAGATATCAAGTGACAAAAGAGAAGAAATAATGAATATAATATTTTCTTAATGAGGGATAAGAAGTATTATAGTATTTAAGACAATTTGTAGTTATGATTATTGCATAGAAAAGCTCGAAATAATAAAGTGTTTGGAAAAAAAATAGAGTTTGTTTAAGTATTTATTCATTATAATGTAAGTATTTATCTTAAATTCTATAAATGTTTGAAAATGCTCTTGTTTGAAAATGAAGTTTTGAACGCACCTTCTACCATATTATTATTCATATGATTTCATTTTAAAAAATGACAAAATGAATGTGTTTGAAATAAAAGTCATAGATATTTTTGTAGGAAGCCTTGATGTCTAGAAGTTAATTTTTAGCGTTCCTATGATAGTATTATAAGTAGAACATTCCACACTACATAGAGAACTCATAGTACATGTCAATGACACTACATTGTGTATAGAGTTACAAGTTGTAGTAGGTTTATTTGATATGGTTAGATTTGATTAGAGAAACACATGCATCCTTCGGATTGGTTTGTACTAAATGTTTTGGAATAAAAAAAAATTCATTGCAAATTTTTTTTTTAAAAAAATACTTTTTAAATTTTAAAAAAAGAAATATTAAATATAAATTAGACTGGTCAAAAAAAATGTTGTTCGTTTATAAATCAGATTTTATGATCCGATTGGCATTAAATATGAGTTCGTCACGAGCTGGATAATCCGTTTTCATGACTCCAGTTACAATAAAAGGTGGTGTCATAATTTATTGAGTTTTGTCTTTATTCGCTCAAATGTGTTAATTTTGTGTTATTTCCTAATGTCTAAATTCACATAATGTAGTTTATTTAATGACTAAAATGTGTTAAATTTTACACTTACTTCGGCATGTATTTATATTCTTAGTTTGATTATGTGTTATTTCATTTCTATACAGTATGATATGTTTAATATATCTATTGAATTTTATTTGAAATGTGATATGCAATATGGCAGGTTTGGTTTCGGAAGGTTCACATTTTGATGTGGAGGAGTAGGAATATCTGATGCTTAAAAATATTTGTCCTAAAATTGTAAATTTAGGGAGTGCCAAGCCTGATTTATATAATATCATGTTCTTATTCAATAATTTGATCTATTATCAGTACTTTTTTAGTCAATGTATACTTTATATATTATCAGTACTTTTTTACTGAATATATGCTTTGATTTGTTCAGTACAATGAGACATTTGCATCTAAATATTTATGAGATACATTTTTGACATGTTCTTATTCAGGATTATATTATAGATAAATAACGAAAATGCTTTGATACATGTTCCTGGCAACATGCAATTTGATATGTTCTTGTACAATAATAAAATTGATTATTCAGTATGCTATAAAAAATCAATTTAGTGTCACAGAACTTCGACGCTAAATTAGTCGATGATATATATCACATAACAGCCTAGTGTCTCCTATGACCCTCACTACTTAAACATGTGTAACCATATAGTGTCCAACTAAGTTGTCGGTACTTCAACACGTGTAATCCTAGTGTCGCATTCAATCATCGTGAATTTAACACTTCTAAACTGTAGCGGCGGGGTAGATTGACGCTATACAACAACATTTTCTATTTTACTGTCAATCGAAGGCGACGCTAATGGACACGTGTACCACAGTAGCATTGCATAGGATTTACGCTAGCATAAAATATATTTTTTTTAGCGTCTCATTCCATGCATTAGCTTCCCTCTAACGTTACATTAAGTCGACGCTAATGTAGCTTCGGCTGAACACCGTTAGCTTCTGGGTTTGGTGCATCTGCCCCGACACCGATGCTAGATCGATCTAACCACATTAGCATCGATTTTTGGTCTTATAGCGAGGGCTTTTGGCCGACGTTAAATCGTTGTTTTCTTGTAATTGACTTGGGATTTTTTATGCAAACAAAAGTTTGGATTATACTTATTCCTTCTAACATGATGACTTAATTTTACTCTTTTTTGTGTAGGGATTGGATCACTTACAACCATAGAGAAGACATTTCATAAGGTCACACAATGCTTTAGAGGTGCTTATTTATGATATCTTGTTTGTACTTGTTGAACTCAAGAAGCAAAGCAATCTTCGAAGAAGGCTTTCAACGTCCCAAAAATCCAACATAAATAATCATGCATCTGGTGAAGGAAATAGAGAAGGGAAACCATGTTCAAGGAAGGACTATGCTTTTGAAGTAGGAGATCAGACATGTTCATCGGTATCCTCTGGATAACAATTAGATTACTCTCAATTGTGATGGTAGTTACAAGAGTTCTACTTCCATTGTTGGATGTGGTGGACTATTTACAAATTCTTCAGAAAAATTGGTGATAGTGTGAACATACAACAACAATGAGCTGAAACTCCATAACCAAAAGAAGAGAAAAGCTTGGAGAAAAGTTGTATGTGATCAAAGATGAAAAAGTGATTCTCAATCTCCATTGTTACAATATAGAGGACAACTATATATAGCTAAAGCAATTAGTTAGATCCTAACTAACTCTTCTCAACCACTTCTAACTAACTCCTAAAGTTAGTTATTACAAAGATAAAACAGAATTTACTGTTTTATTATTTTCATCATCATTTACAGCCCCCCTCAAGCTGGAATGAATATCAATCATTCCAAGCTTGGTTTGCAGAATATTGAAAGGACCAGGTTGAAGAGACTTGGTAAAAATATCCGCAACCTGCTCCTTAGAAGTAACCGGCATAAGATGAACAGCTCCAGCTAAAACTTTCTCACGTACAACATGACAGTCGATCTCTATGTGTTTGGTGCGCTCATGAAACACAGGATTGGCAGCTATATGCATGGCAGATTTGTTATCATAGTAAAGGATGATAGGTACTGAGTGATTGATGTGAAAATCATGAAGAATATTGAGAAGCCAAACCCCTTCACAAGTGGCTTGAGCAAGGGCACGATACTCAGCTTCAGATGAAGATATGGAAATGACAGGTTGCTTCTTGCTCTTCCAGCTAATGAGTGAAGTGCCAAGAAAATAACAAAAACCAGAAGTGGATCTTCGTGTATCAGGACAAGCCCCCAAATCTGAATCTGAAAAACCTTTGAGACATAAAGATGTATTAGATTGGAAAATGAGTCCTTGGCCTGGACTGTTTTTGAGGTACTTCAAAACATGTAGACCAGCTAACATATGTTTATCTGTTGGAGCAGCAAGAAATTGACTTAGTTTGCTGACAGCATATGAAATTTCAGGTCTGGTATGTGTGAGATACAATAAACGACCAATAAGTCTTCTGTAGGGAGTAGGATCAGAGAGAGGTGTGCCATATGTTTTGTGGAGTTGAAGATGAGGTTGCATAGGGGTGGAACACGGTTTGGCACCAAGAAGACCAGCATCAGAAATCAAATCAAGAGTGTATTTTCTTTGACATAAAGAAATACCATGTGTGCTGCGAGCAACTTCAAAGCCTAGGAAGTATTTGAGAATTCCCAAGTCTTTGATACTGAATTTAGCATCCAAACAAGTTTTGATTTGCAAAATTTCATGAGAATCAGTGCCTCCAACTACTAAATCATCAACATACACCAGAATCATAGTGAAACCTTGAGAGGAAGTCTTAGTGAAAAGGGAATAATCTTCTTTGGATTGGATATAATCTGATGCAATAAGGGTGTCAGTGAGTTTTATATTCCATTGTCTGCTGGCCTGCTTCAGACCATAAAGAGATCTTTGCAATTTGCAAACAAGATTTGGTGTAGACAAAATGAGACCAGGTGGAGGCTTCATGTAAACTTCCTCATTAAGATCACCATGAAGGAAGGTTGTGTTAACATCAAGTTGGAACAAAGGCCAATTGTGAACAGCAACAACAGCTAAGCAAACTCTAACAATGGTCATTTTAACAACTGGACTGAAAGTGTCAGTATAATCTAAGCCTTCAGTTTGAGTGAACCCCTTTGCAACAAGTCGTGCCTTGTATCTCTCAATGGTACCATCAGCATGCATTTTTACTTTAAAAACCCACCTGCAGCCAATGGCTTTCTTGTTTGAAGGTAAGGGCACAAGATCCCATGTTTTAGTTTTAACCAGAGCCTGCAATTCAGTATTGATAGCAGTTCTCAAATTCTCATCACAAATAGCATGCTCATAAGATGTAGGTTCAGGATTGGCAGACAAGTTTAACATGTAATGTTTATGAGGAGATGAAAAAGAATCATAGGAAATAGCAGATGAAATAGGATACTTACAGGTGGATGAAGATGAAGCCACAGCTGAGTCAGGATGGTAAAGCAGATTACAATGATAATCTTTTAGGTAATTAGGAGGATGAACTTGTCTATGTGATCTTCTTACAGGTATGGGCTCACAGTTACCAGAAGGAAGATTATTGGTTTCATTGGTAGGAGAATGTGTAGGATGATTGGTTTCATTGGAATTAAAATCTATAGAATGAGAATTATTCTCAGTATGACCATTGTCAACTGAATGATTAAATGTAGGATTGGGAACTGGATTAGGCAGAAACACATCATCAAACAAATCATCCAGATGTGTAGTAGTGTGTGCAGAAGATGAAGGCAGAGGAGGATTATGTTTATATGGAAAGTGAGACTCAAAGAAAACAACATCTCTAGAAATAAACAGTTCCTTATTCTGCAGATCAAACAAAAGGTGTCCATTCACACCAGGTTTATGACCTAGATTAATGCACTTTCTAGATCTTGAATCTAATTTCTTTCTATTGGATTTTAGAGTGGCTGCATAGCACAAAGAACCAAAAACTTTCAGGTTGGTCATGTCGGGTAAAATGTTGTACAGAATTTGGTATGGTGACTTGTGTTTTAAGAAAAGTGTGGGAAGTCTATTTATGATATGCACATCATAACTCACTGCATGAGCCCAAAATAAGGGAGGAAAATGAGCTTGGAATAAAAAAGCTCTAGTGATGCCCAAGATATGTTGATGTTTTCTTTCAACAATACCATTTTGTTGAGGTGTAGCCACACAAGATGTTTGGTGAATGATACCTAATTGATTGTAAAAATTAGGCATCAAAAACTCATTGCCATTATCTGATCTAATGCACTTGACATGACAGTTGAATTGAGTTTTAACCAATGCTACAAAAGACTTGATATGAGAAGTGGTTTCAGATTTTAGTCTCATAAGATACAGCCATGTAAATCTGCTCTTATCATCAACTATAGTTAAAAATTACCTATAGCCCATCATGGATGGTATGGCCAATGGACCCCAAATATCCATATGTAATATGTCAAAGGTGGATTGAGAAGCATGAGAACTAGGAGAAAAAGGCAGTCTTTTCTGTTTTGCATAAAAACATACATCACAAGGCAATTTGATATTGACAGGTTTGATGAAAGGAAAATCTTTATTGAGTTCAATCAATTTGGAATTAGAAGCATGTCCTAATCTGATATGCCATAGGCTACATTCAGGATAATGACTATTTGAATTATTAACAGAAGAATTGATACAATGTATGGGAGGTGTTTTAGGTAATGTAACTGAAGGAGAGGTCAAGAAATATAATCCACCATGTAACTCAGCTGTGCCAATCATCTTCAGAGAAAACTTGTCATGTACAGTACATGAATTATGATCAAAAACAAGTTGACAGTTGAGTAATTTGGTTAATTTTGTGACAGAAATGAGATTAAAGGCAAAATTGGGTAAATAAAGAACATCAGTAATGTAAAAGTTGCTGTTAAACTGAATAGTGCCTAAAAGATTAGTGGTAACAAGACTGCCATTTGGGAGTTTGAGGGTAATGGGCTTAATTTGCTTAAGACACTGAAAATATTCACGAGTAAAACAAACATGATCAGTTGCTCCTGTATCTAATATGAATGATGCAGCATGAAATGAATTTGGGATAGTACAGATAGTACCTGATTCAAGGTTATTAGTTTGAAAGGTTAACTGGTTAATGGTATGAGATTGCAAGTGTGATGAGCCTTGAAGTAAGGCTAGCAATGCTTGATGCTGCTCTGGTGTAAAAGCCAAACCATGAGATGCTGGTGCACTTTCTTCAATATCAGATCCTGATGTGTTTTCAGGTCTATCAGATGCAGTATTGCATTGATTGATAGCACCTTCATGCTTCCAATGAGGAGGATAACCATGTTTTTTAAAAAAAGTACCAATGGTGTGATTAGACATGCCACAGTGTATGCAAACACGATTATTTCTGCCCCTGCCACCAGAATATCTGCCTCCTCTAGTGCTGCCTCTACCACGCATATTGGAATATGATTTAGACTGATTATCACGATGATGCTGATCAGAAGATGGAGTGACCAAAATCTTGGACTCATCAATGGGAAGATTAGCTTGTCTTTCTTGTTGAACAAGCAAGGAATATACTTTGCAAATGCTAGGGAGAGGATCCATAAGCATTATTTGTGACCTAATAGCAGAGTATTGATCATTCAGCCCTTTCAAGAAACGGATTACTTGATCACTGGCCTTGTAAGCGCGAATCTTGGTAATGGCAAGACAAGTAGTATCACAGTCACATGCAGGAATAGGTCTAAAATTATCTAGTTCTTGCCATAAAATCTTCAGTTTTGTGTAATATGAAGAAACAGAAGCATCACCTTGTTTCAATGTGCAGATTTCTTCTTGGATATCAGAAATTCTAAAAACACCGCCTTGATAAAAACGCTCCTTGAGCTCATTCCACATATCAGCAGCATTTTCCATCCAAAGGATGCTTTGAGTAATTTCAACTTCTACAACATTCTTGATCCAAGACATGATCATGGTGTTGCATCTGTCCCAAGCGATGGAATTTGGATCAAGATCAGAAGGTCGTGGTAAAACACCATTGATGAAATGCAGTTTGTTCTTAGAACGAAGAGCCATGGCCATGGAACGCGATCAAGAGTGATAATTGTTATTGGAGAGTAATGGTGTAACCAGAATCAAAGAAGGATTCTCATTTGGATGCATGAAATAAGGGTTTAGGATATCATTTTGATAACCTTTATTGTTGTTTCTTGAAGATGATTCACCATGATCGCTGCTATTAGAGCTTGAAGATGACATGATGAGAAGCAAATAAAGTTGCAGAAACTGCAGAAAAGAAACAGAATTTGGATAGAAAGAAGAAGATTGAGAAAAATCGCAGTGGAAATAGAATCACAGGCTTGTGATACCATGTGAACATACAACAACAATGAGCTGAAACTCCATAACCAAAAGAAGAGAAAAGCTTGGAGAAAAGTTGTATGTGATCAAAGATGAAAAAGTGATTCTCAATCTCCATTGTTACAATATAGAGGACAACTATATATAGCTAAAGCAATTAGTTAGATCCTAACTAACTCTTCTCAACCACTTCTAACTAACTCCTAAAGTTAGTTATTACAAAGATAAAATAGAATTTACTGTTTTATTATTTTCATCATCATTTACAGATAGACTATGCTAAAAAAATGGTTTATGTGATGCTCTCACTATTTAGATGTTTGTTATATTGCATAGATTATAGCTAACTTGGAATGAGAGAATTACTAATCAGGTGATCGAAAATTGACTCTAAAGTCTTAATATATATGGTCAGATATGAATACAATTTTCCAACTTTAGTTTGGAGAATCAGACAATTGATTTAGAAGGGCTGGCACATCATGTTCAGACATACTTGCCGTGAAGACAATTAGTGTACACATTAGCTAGTCAATTATAATCTCACTTTAAAAACATTGATATCTTCTTTTTTTCTCTCCCAACAAATAATTCAAAGAACATTTTAGTCGTGGATAACACTGAAGTCTCATTTAGAGGTTTTTGTTGGACTTTTTTTTGGCCTTTAAGTGTTCTTTTGTAAAAAAATTAAAATTAAGTAGGGTTATGTTTGAAAATATTAAAAACATATGCACCTAATAATTTTATTTAAAAATATTTATTCTTTTGAACAAATTATTTCTAAAAGTGTGCTTATACCTAAAGAAGAAAGCATGTAAATAAAATTATTTTAAATATTGTACACTTTTTTATTTCCCTAACTTTGAAAACTATTACTTTTTATCATTTTTTCTTTTATTATTTTTTATCATTTTTACCTATGATTTCTTTTTCCGATCAACTATAGTATATATTTTTAATTATTTGAATTTAATTTAGCTTTAAGACTAAATTCTGTAATATCATATTCAAAGATAATTTAAGAATGTTATTGGGAGTTTTTTAAGTTTAAGTTAAAGTTAGCATCTTCTTTTAAACTTTTAAACTGAATGCATGAAATTATATTTACAATCGAATGTATTTAATAAGAGTAAATTAATATTTTACTTGAATGTGACTTAATGTTGTTTATTACTCTATTTTTTTAAAATTTGAATATTGTCGTTTGACATTTTTGAATTAAATAGAAGAATGTCTTATGCACCATCTGCTCTTTTAAATTCAAGAAATCTATTTCACATTTACTGATAAAAGAAATGCTTGCACAAATAGATTAACTCATACAAATATTTTTGTTAATTATGATTTTTTGTTTTTTGTTTTATTTTTTAAAGAAAGATATCATTAATTAGAATATAAGGGATACTCAAACCCAACTAAAACCCAACTACAAAGAAATAAAGAGGAGAGAGATTTCAAACCATCAAAGCCTAAGTTAAACTTTCAAAAAGATTCATGTTTAAATCTAGAAAGCTAAAATTTGAATAAAGAATTTCACTTATAGTAGACCACCTCCAAACCAACATTTTAATAGATCAAGCCAAGTCATTAAAGTTGCAAATCGACCCGTTAAAAACAAAATTGTTCCTCCCTTTTCAAATGCTCTAAACAACCGTCCACCAAACCAAATGCTTCATACTTTTTCACTTTTCTAGTAGTTTTTTTGACATAATACACCAATTTAGATATCATTTTCAAGAAGGGCCAATAAACTCCTTTGAGAAACCGATTCATTCACTCACCTTGTCCCAAACTCTCACCACAAAAGGACAATAAAAAAAGAGGTGGTGCAATTCTTCCTCCTCTTGAGAACAAAAAACACACAATCCTTCATTAAAATTAAGACACAAATCTCTGATTTTCAATTGTTCTTTCGTCGGTAATTTGTTCCACAAAAACCTCCACCCGGATGCTTTAATCCTAGCCGAGATGTGAATAGACCACAGATTTACAAAAGCACAGTTGTGTCCATCCTCCAACAGATTGTGATATCTAGAATTCATGATGTTATCATACCCAAATTTAGCAAAGTATACTAGAATTCATGATGTTATCGTACCCAAGTTTAGCAAAGTATACGACAAACCTTTGTGACATTCAATTTCAATTTGTGCTTTTGATTTTTTTTCTCTAAGATATGTGGGAATGTCCACTATCGTTTTTTATAATTGTTAGATGGATTAGGTTTTATGCCCAATTCTTTTTATTTTTTTCCTTTTTATTCAACTGTTTGTATTTTGAAAAAAATTATTTGAATTTAATTAATTTATATACTATGAATTAATACTTTGAATTCTATCCTATTACATGATTAATTAAATTATACAAAAATGAAGTCAACATCAAATTAGTATACTTTAGAGGAAAAATAGCATTTTCTTCTTCTTATAATTTAATTAATTTATATAGATGGAACAAAGACTTACCATGGAACCAACTTGAGGGCAAGGTTTATTATGTTAACTAAAGTTTTTTTTGTAAGAATTGTATATTAACTAAAGTTATCTAAGCAATAATATGTACCAAACATACAAAGTAAAAGTGCAAATCACAATTTAAATAACCATGCCAAAATTAAACTAAGAACATGCTTACCCTAAACCAACACAAAATCTACTATCAAAATGAATAAAACATAACACTCAAACTAATAAACTTGAGAACACAAGAGGAAGAATCAACCATTGGTATGTAACTCAATCTTGAATATGTTGTCATTTGTTTTTTGAACAATGCACCTTTCAAGGTCTTTTTGTTTGAAAGATGTTCACATTTCAAACTTTTTAAGTTCAAAGCTCTTTAGTGGGTGGGCACTTGGCCAGCCTTGTCTCCTTATAACTTCTACTTATATAAGTATTGCTGTTTTTGACCCAAAAAATGGTATTGCTACTCCTCAACATGATATCATGTAACAATACATCTACCTAAAATTCATTAGACTAGTGATAGATTTCCTCCTAACTTTTGGTGTGGGTACCTCATCACTCACAATATCATTATATATTTAGTATTACCATGAGTTTGTTTGAATTCATGTGCTTTAAATTTATATCACTTATATTTAGTTTTTGCAAAATTATGAAAATTCAGTGAATTTTTATAAACTTAAGCTATTATGTTCTCTTCTCATCTCGTAAAGGAGATAGAGTGAATTAAAAAAGAGGTTAGGGAAAATTGAACACATTCTAAATGTGGGGGTAAGTTTTACATATTCCCCTACATGATAGAAGATGACTCGTAATATCTTTAAACTGAACAGTTTTAAGTTTTGATAATTAACCAATCACGTTTTATATATTGATGAGATGAGTCATTTACTCTATTCTCTAATGAGTCAACGTCAAGTTGCATGTGGTTGAAATTATAAACAAAGATTGACATCTTTTACGAAGAATTGAAGCTATAAAAATTTAACTCAAAAATTAGTTAGAATATCACTTATTCACTTATGAAACCTTAAAGATCTCTTGTTTAATTTATTGTAGGTAGAGTTATCTCTATTGTAATAGACACCTAAGTACAAAACATAAATGCAAGTAGAAAACATAATGTAATATCAAATATACAATTAGACGAAATAATTTGCTTCATTTCTTTTATTATTCCAAAAAAGTAGAGACATAATGAAATCATATCTTACAAGCTTTTATGATGTTAGGAACTAGATAAAAAATTGTCTTTAGAGGTACGTTAATCACTTATAATCCATTAACCTTTTATTTTAGTCTTTGAAAATGTCTTCAACTATCTATTTATTATAATTAACTATCACCAAACTTTTTAACATATAATTTTTTTTTTAAAAAGTACTAGCTAAAAAATATATTTGTAATTAATAAATGATAAAAAATTGAAACTATTTCATTTTGACACCTCGTTCAGTTCCACTTTTTATCTTTAACTTTCTCACTTTTCCTTATCTCTCTTAATTGAAATTTTAAATTTCAAATTTCTTCACTTTTCTTTTCCTCACACTTTCTCAATTTTATTTTAATTTTCTCTTTCTCTATTTTATTTTTTGTATTTTATTTTTTTAAGTATAAATAAGAAAATTTGAATCTCTTTTTAATTTAATAAAAAATAACACAAAAATATGTTGAAATTTTAAAACACAAAATTTAATCTCAAATTAAAAATATAATTATCTTATAATTATTAAAAAAATATTTTGATAATTTATATGATTATTATTTATTTTATAATTAAGTAATTTATTTGAAATTGATACGTGTATTTAAATACATTTTATACTGTATCAAATTGGATAATATTCAATAACGGTGCACACAACTAACTTTCTATTTTACCAGTCAATACAAGGATATTTTATTTTAATTAACAAATGTCTTTATCTGAGAGACGGTTGAGAATTCAAGTGTGAGTAATGTGGATAATAGTCCCACATTGGTTGGAAATGTGGAGACTTGAGCATTTATAAGTGAGAGAAGTCATCGACCTATCACCTTAAGGTTTTAGATAAATATGTGGTGCGTCTCTCACAAAGGTGTTGCTCTAGAAAAGAAGTCTCATGATATTCAATGCTCCCTAATAAAAAACTCCCCAAATAGAGACATATTTTTTATTTTTAAATGTGATTTTTTTTTTCTTTCTCCATCTCACGGATCTCGTTTTTTCTTTTTTGTATAGTTATTTAATACATTTGAATTTGTATGATTATTGTTTATTTTACAATTAAGTAACAAATTTTAAATTGACATATGTATCTAAATACATTTTATATTATATCAAATTTGATATCACTCAATAATGATACACACCACTAATTTTCTATCTCATACAATATCTATTTTATTTTAATCAACTACAAATATATTCTTTATTTTTAAAAGTGTTTTTTTTTTCAAAAGCTTCTTTTCGTTGCAAATTTTACTACAAATACTTGCTGGTGGAATGTCAAACAGAATGTGGGAGAAGACTGTGGAGCATGCCAATACATGTGTCTTAGGTACTAAGTTTTTTTTGTTTAAAAAACATATATGAGATAAGAGGCCTCATTGTTGATGGACACAATTTCAATCTCCTTGCAACTTCTTCCAGTAACACAATTTCAACAAGAACCTCGTATCTGTCACTTGTTGCCATGTTTGTACACATATAGATCCCCAAATTCTATTTCTTTACCACATTATGCATGGCCTGCACATTTCCTCTCTGCTGCCTATGAAATTGAAATGGTAATGCATCAAATGAAAGTGTTTGTCCAAAAATGTTGGTCTTCCAATACAAATATCAATTATTTGGACCAATCCTAGAAGTGCGGGTCTTCCACTACTTTTAGTAAAGCCACCTCAATTACCTATGGAGAACCCGTTTTCTATTGACATAACACAAAGCCACTTATCAACACCAATGCCAATGGTAAATCCAATAGATATGAAGATTGCGATTTAGTGGTGCAGAATACGAATCACAAAATGCTCATCTGCAATCATTGTGTCACAGTAGCCTCCATGTGTGATTTTTCATCATTATATTTAACAGCATAGCATATGTTAATGATAAGTCGCATATTGTTTGGTTGGCACTAAATTTAAGGATTTATGTAGCATATACTCCCTCCGTTCTTTTTTAAGTGTCATTTTTTGACTTTTTACACTTACCAAGGAAGCTAATAATTATTGTTAATTTTCAAACAATAATTCTTCTTTTACCTATAATACCCTTAATTATTTATTACATTCACTTTATTTTTTCTCTCTCTGCAATCATTATCTAAGGGTAATTTTGACAAAATTGCAATTGATACTACCTTGAACTTTGCAAGTGACAATTAAAAAGAAACAAATTTTTTTGCAAGAAAGTGACATTTAAAAAGGAACGGAGGGAGTACTATTTACCATGACAGTTATTCATACACTACTTTTTACACCAAATACATACACCACCGTATACACTGTTCATCGTATTTATACGGTGAATAATATTTTTTTTAAATTAAAAAATAATAATTATAAATAGTATATGAACAGTACATAATCAGTACCCGTGAACAGTAATCGTGAACAGTACCTTTAAAGTAATTAAATAAAGTTGGTTAATAAAATGTAAAAAATTGATTAATAAAATGACAAAGTTGATTAATACACGTCCAGATATTAAAAATGATTTTTACTAGTACACCAAAGTTGGTTAATAAAACTATGAAGTTCGTTAATAAACATTCAGTTGTCCAAATAAATTTTTAATAGTCATCAAAGTTGGTTAATACAATGTAAAAAGTTGGTTAATAAAATTATAAAATTGGTTAATCACAGAATTTTATATCAATATCATTTAATTTAAAAATAAAAAAAATAATATTTTTTAATTATTCTATTTTTAAAAAATATATATTATTATAATATTTCATTGTTCACCGTATTGATGAATAGTGAAATACGGGTGTAGGTGTAGATTTTAGTGTAGGAATATCATTTCTCTTACCATAATTGTAAACTTGTGGGTCGGAAGGATTGACCTTGATAGGCCTAAGCCCAAAAAATGAGACTATTTTAAAAATTTATATTAAATAACTTTTAAATAAAATTATAAATAAAATAATTAATTTATTAAGAAATATTAAATAATAATTTATCCTAATCATCATTGTTAATTCATTAAAAATAACTTTTTTTTTCTATTCATCATTGTCACGTCTGCAAAATTGAAGAGGCCCAACCAAATTTCAAATGACGTAAAGTTCAGAGACTAAAAAATTGATTTTTAAAATAGGGGACTAAAAGTTAAAAGCCATCAAAGTATATGGACCAAAAATGCATTTAAGCCAAGAAAATAAACTCTATAGGGAATGAGATCTCAATATTTACATTAATTAAAATGATCTTTGTTGTGAAACGATGCCCAAGAAAACAGAATATGATTGGTTTATTGATTAACAAGAAAACCACAAAGTAAAGGAAAAGATAGAAGAGAAGAGAAAGATAATTCAAAATGGTTTACGACTGGATTATTAATTCAATTACACATTAGAAAACAATGTTTACAATTGAATCACAACCACACCACTTTCTCCCTCTGATTAGGATTATCATAAATTAATGGAGAAGTGATGACTAGTGTGTCATTTATATGAAAACTAAAACCTAGCTTTCAACTAACATACCAAACAATTGGCTCAACATACTGCCCCAATTCGACATGCTAACTTAAACAACAAGCAAACACATTTTGACAACATGCTAGAACAAGCTTCGTTTACAACACACACATCTTCGACTACTAAATGTTTGAACATACTTAGACTACAACATGCACAACTCCTGTCAAAACATAAAGTTATCCCTGTTGAGACTAGAGTTTGATCCAAATACCAAGAATCTCCAGCTTCGAACAAACTCTACAATATTAAAGGAACAAACTAGCTTTCATCATGCAACTTTAACAACTGTATATAATGGAACACAACTTCAATTAGGGCAATATACTCCATTTCAGTGGTTGATAAGGAAACAACCTTCTGAAGTATTATTTTCCAACTGATTGTTGTGCCTAACGTAGTGAACATATATCCAGAAATAGATTTTTTTGGAATCCATACAACCTGTAGAGTCGACAAATACTTCAATTTTGACTTTTCTATCACCAGCACAGGCCCCGCCATAAATCAGGACTCTAATCAGAGAGCCATTTATGTACCTTAGAAACAACTTTGATGCTTTCCAGTGTGCCTTTCTAGGATTGATCATGTACCTACTCACAAGGCACACTACATATGGTATATCTCACCTTGTAGAAACCATATCATACATCAAAGAACCCACTATACTAGCATATGGAATGTCATCCATATAGGCTCTTTCGACTTTAGTACTAGGACTTTGAGTCGTATTCAGCTTTAACGGAGGATTAGTCGGTCTTACCACAGGCTTTGAATTTGACATACCAAACTTATCGAGAATCTTCAGTAGGTATGTCTCTTAAGATAATCATAATCTCGGCTGTTTTCTATCTCTCTGGATGCCAATCCCAAGAGTTCTAGAGGAAGCTCCCAGATCCTTCATGTCGAACTTCTTATCAAATGAAATCTTCACCTTCATAACATCTTTGACATTGTTGCTTGCTATGAGGATGTCATCCATATAAAGCAACAAAAATAACAAGTGATTTTCCATGTCAAAATCTGAAAACACAGTGGTCGAGTTGGCTTCTAGTGAAACTTATGTGTGCCATGAACTTGTTGAATCTCATATTATATTGTCAAGGAGATTGTTTTCGGCCCTACAAATACATATTCATCTTGCACACACAATCCTTCTTGTCCTTTTCTGTATACCCTTTAGGTTGCCTCATCGGGATTATTTCATCTAGATAACCATACAAGAAGGTTGTCTTCACATCCATCTGTTCAAGTTCTAGTTCGAACTTCACCACCATAGCAAGCAACATTCGAATGGATCTATGCTTTACAATCAGGCCCGACCCTGTGCGTGTGCTACAGCACAGGGCCTCACATTTTAGAAGGCCCCAAAATTTGAAAATTTTAATTTTTTTTTATAAATATTAATAAAAATAAATAAAATGTTATTAAAAAAATTCAATAATTAAAAAAAATGTTATGATAAAAATTTAATACATACAAAAATTAAGATTGATCAAAACTCAAAATAATTATAATTAAATTTATTTTTAATTAATACATAATAGTATTTTTTATATATATTTTTAATTATTATAATTGTACTTTTTTAGAAAAATTGAGCCTATTTTTAAAATTAGAACGGGGCCTCCGATATAATTGGGCTGGCCGTGTTTACAACAAGTGAGAACAAATCATTGATGTCGCCACCTTCTTTCTGAGTGGACCCCCTAGCAACCAATATTGCCTTAAATTGCTTCGACATCACTCCTTCGAGTCCTTTCTTAACCTCAAAAACCCACTTACAATTGACTAACCTAGCCCCTGCAAATTTCTCGATCAACTCCTAAGTGTTATTATCACGAAGAGAATTCATATGATTATCTATGGATTTCAGCCATTCAATTTTGTTTCGAATCCTCATAGTTTACTTGTAATCTCTAGGTTCTTCATCAAGGATCTCACTTGCAGGAATTAAGGCAAAAGCTATGAGATCTGCATAACCAGGTATTTAATGTGGCTTGATGACTCTTTTCGACCTGTCTCTTTCCAGCAGGTAGTCATCTTTAGCCTCCTCGTCTTCATCAGCAACTTGTGCATCTTCTTCGACTTCATATGGGTTATGCAATTCAGTATCACTGTGCTCTACCTCAACATGAATCTCTTCCTGTTCTAGCTCTTCTTCAAAGATCTCTGCATTTCGATCAGCATCATCAATTTTCTTGAAAGCCATCTCATCTTCATTGAAAACTACATCTCGACTTGTGATACACCTCATGTGACCTGGCTATAGGCACCACAACCTGTAAGATTTGACTCCTCCAGGGTATCCAAGAAACATACATCTCAGAGCTCTAGGTTCGACCTTGTCTTGCCTAATGTGAGCATAGGCTAAACAACCAAATATTCCAAGTCTACCGAGATTAGGTGGATGTTTTGACCAGAATTCTTCAGGTGTTTTCATCCCTAAGGCAGTCGAGAGGCCCCTATTTATCAGGTAAGTTGTAGTCATGACTGCCTCAGTCCAAAAAACCTTCTTTAATACTGCACTGACCAACATACACCTCACTATTTCCATAATGGTTTGATTAAACCTTTACGTCGAAGTATTTTGGTTAGGAGTACCTGTAATAGTTTTGTGCCTTGCAATACCAGACGCAACACAACATCTGTTGAAATCCACATTGCATGCAAAATTCAAGATCATTGTCGGTTCTAAACCTCTTGACCTTTCTTCCAATTTGATTTTTAACCAGATCTTCCGACTTTTGAAATTTTCAAATGTTTCATCCTAATATTTCTGAATGAATACCCACATATTTCATGAGTAATCATTAACTATGGATAGAAAATATCTTGCACCTGAGTGGGAAGGATTTCTTGCAAGCCCCCAAAGATCAACATGGATATAATTAATGGATCTATGTGTTATTTGTTTACCTTTATTAAACTTCACCTTATAGGATTTACCAAATACACAAGGTTCACAAAACTCCAGTTTTTTGACCTTGTCACCATATAAAAGATTGTGTTTCGAAAATTTGACCATGCCTCTTTCATTGACATGGCCAAGTCTCTTGTGCCACAGCTCAGTCTTCGATGCCGATTTTTTAGATGCGATATCTGTTGAACCACTTACAACCTCATCCTAAAGGGTATATATGCCTTGCCTCTTGATGCCTCTCAAGACTTTCTTTGAACCCTTCATTACCCTTATGATACTTTGCTCTCCTTGGAACACATATCCTTTTTTTAATTCACCAAGAGAAATCAAATTCCTCTTAAGTTCAAGTACATACCTAACATCAGTTAATAACCTTATTGACTCTTCATGGAGCTTTAATCTTACAGATCCAATACCTGCGATTTATAGGCTTTGTTGTTTCCAAGCAACAATGATCCACCATCTTGATTACATAGTTCCTCAAACACATCTTTGTTTGGAGTCATGTGTCAAGTGCAACCTGAATCCATAATCCACTCCTTGCTAGAGTCGCTGCTTAAAACCACCAAGACATCAGATGATTCATAACCATCTTGCATAATGGATGCATTATCATTATCCTTTCCACCATGATTATTTAGTCAATCAGGGCACACCTTTCTTGTGTGACCCTTCTTCTTACAGTGATAACACCTAATTGCAGAAGCATTACCACCATAAGAATGATGTAGAACTTTACCCTTCTTGTTTTTAAACCTACCATCTTTCTTTGTGAGTTTTCCTTTTACGGATAATCCTTCACCAACAGATGATGGCTTGTGCTCCTTTCTTTCATTCAAATCCTTCAAGTACAAGGAAGATTGATCTTCTCAAAGGTCAAGGACTCTCTTCCATACATGATGGTTTCTTTGAAGTGAGCATGAGATCTTGGTAAAGCACACAATAACAATAACGCTTGATCTTTATCATTGATGGTAACCTCAATATTATCAAGATCAAAAACCATCTTATAGAACATATCAAGTTGCTCAGCCAAGACTTTGTCTTCACTCATCTTGAATGAATACAAGGCTTGCTTTAGGTAGAGACGATTGACCAACGATTTTGTTATGTACAAACCTTCGAGTTTCGTCCATACGCAACTGCAGTTTTTTCCTTCGAAACCTGCCGGAGAACCTTATCACCAAGGCTTAACACAATGGTATTATGGGTTTTCTCAATCATCGTCGTCATCTCCTTCTCCATTAGGGAAACATACATCTTCTTCGATCCTTTCAACGCTTCTAACAAACTCTGTTAAACCAGTAGGGCTTGCATCTTCAAGCGCCACAAACTGAAATCATTGTGTCATAGTAGCCTTCATGTGTGTTGTTCCATCACTATGTTTAGCAGCATATGTGAAGCCGAAGTCCCACATTGTTTAGGTTGCATTAAACTTAAGTGTTTATATAGCATACACTAGTTATTCTAATTGTCAACTTGTGGGTTCGAGGGATGGACCTAGATGGGCCTTAAGCCCAAATAAACTTAAATAAAATAATTAACTTATTAATTAAATATAATTAATTTTAAAAAAAATATAAAATAATAAATTATCCTAACTATCAGTGTCAATTCATTAAAAATAATATTTTTTCCTTATCATCACTGCCACGTCTGCAAAATTGAAGGGGTACCAACCAAATTTCAAATGGCGTAAAGTCAAGGACCAAAAAATGGATTTTTAAAATAGGGGGACTAAAAGTTAAATACCATCAAAGTATAGAGATCAAAAATGCATTTAAACCAAAAAAAAATATTTATGGAATGAGATCTCAATATTTACATCAATTAAAATGATATTTGTTGTGAAACGATGCCCAAGTAAATATAGTATGATTTGTTTATTGATTAACAAGAAAACCACAAAATAAAGGAAAAGATAGAACATAAGAGAAAGACAATTCAAAATGGTTTAAAACTGGATTATTGATTCAATTACACATTAGAGAATAATGTTTACAATTGAATCGCAGTCACGTCACTTTATCCCTCTGATTAGGATTATCAGAGATTGATGGAGAAGTCATGACTGGTATGCTTTTCATATGAAAACTAAACTCTAGCTTTCAACTAACATACTACTTAATTGGCCTAACATACTGGTCCAATTCGATATGCTAACTTAAACAACAAGCTAACACATTTCAATAGCATGCTAGAACAAGCTTCGATTACAACACACACATCTTCGATTACTGCATGCTTGAACATACTTCGACTACATCATGCACAACTCCTATCGAAACATGAAGTTATCCCTGTTGAGACTAGAGTTCGATTAAATACCATAATCTTCACAACAATTTTATTTACAACAAGTATGGATGAAGTTGATATGTCAGTTCTTTTGAATCTTTATTCTGGTTCTACAAAATAAGGTTGAGAAATTATGATCATCCACACTTTCTTAATTGACCATGTCTATCAAGACATTTTGGAATTACTCGACCGCTACATTTTTAATTCTCTCTTGCCAAGCTAACTCTGTCCCATGCAACATATATCACATCTCAACATTGAAAGCATCACATAAACCAATTTTTTGTGCATATCCCCTGATCTAATTTTTTGAAGAGTCTTTGAATAAGTCTTTGCTTCCGGTCGTGAACGTAGAGCTTTTGAATGTACCATTATAATTGAACTTAATCCAATTGTCATTAATCCAATTGTCATTTGTACGGATACTTCTGATATCCAGTTTCAACAACCCAATCTTTTTTATATACAGTTTCTATTATTTATCTCTTGCACCATCTACATGATTGTTCCTGTAGTATTGTTAGGATGTTGAAATCCCTCTTTAAAAATATTCTTGTTTCTCTACTTCCATTAATACCAACCAGAGATCATAATGATGGACCTTGCTTTGTGAAATTTTGTAACATAAAATCTAATCCCTACATAATAAAGAGAGTAAAACCGAGTCATGTTGTTAGATGGAACGAGTTTAATCCATATTTATATATTACATAATAAAATGCTATGCATTTTTTAATGATTCTAATGTGTTGTATATTTTTTAAAATTAAAATGCTTATGTGTTACATAAATAATAAAAATATTAATTCACATATATGACACCTCACTAAAACGAAAGTTGACTAAAGTGTCATTTACAACAACTATGAAGGATAATTTCTTTACTTGAGAAGTTTCAAACTTGATTGGTCATGTACACATGTTCATGCAATTCTCTATGGAGGAATGCATTATTGACATACATTGATGCAAACTCCAATTTTTGATTGAATCAATGACAATGAGGAATCTAAGAGTTGATAGCTTAGCTATAGATGATACCTTACACTAACTATTGTGATTGACATTGCATACAAGTACTAATGCAAGTGTGATCAACTAATTACAGTTAAATACAGTTTGAATAAAAAAATTATAACAAAATTATAATATTTCAAACTGACTCAACAGAGTTGGTGTGTGAAAAAAATGTGAAAAAAGTGTGGAATATATATTATATATTAAATATATATTTCACATTTTTTGCACTTTTTTTTCATTTAAAGTTTTTTAATATATATTTTGAAAATAAATCTATCAATTAAATATTTATTTATTTTCATCTTGAAAATAATTTTTGAAATTAACTAATAAATTAATTATTTTTAAATTAAAAATCAAAACTCCTTCAAACAAATTCTAAGTATTTTTATTTGAATGAAATCTAAATACTTCAAATTTAAAATATCAATATATAAACTTGTCACAATTAAGGCATCCTAATAAATTAGGAGTCAGCATCAATGTAAATCTTAATCTTTTTTATTTTTCAAAATACAATTAATCAATTACTTAAAAAATATTATTTTGAAAACATTAGAACTACCTAAATGTTCTGTTAAATATTTATAAGGTGTCACATCTAAATCATTTCTTATTTGTAACATCATCATTAACCTAATAATTTTTTTAAAATTTAATTAGAGAAATATAAAATAGAACGCATAAACAAATTTTGAATGAAACTTCAAAACTCGTTGTATGTTTATGGCGTTTTTGGCGTTTTTGGCTAATGTATTAAACGGCTTAGTGATGTGAGAATGACGATAAACTAATTTTAGAAACAAATTGTTTTAAAGAAATATACAAACTTAATATTTGATATTTTTTACAAATAAAGTAGTAAACATAGTGCATGATTACCAACAGAGTTAAGTTTAACTGAAAAAATTATACTATTATAATTCAATAGACTAGTTTTTCAGACTCACCAGGTTATTAAAAAAAAATGGTGGAGAAAATGTTTGACGTCATCTAAATGTTTCTCCAAAATACTCGTAGATCTAACACGGAATAAAATATGTATTTTTATAAAATAATTAAACACACAAAATAAATATAATAAATATGTAAAACATAAAATATAATAAATATTTATATTTGAAATAGACTAATGTAACCGGCAAGATGCCTCATTTTAGAGATAGTCCCCTCTCAAAGGACATGATAGAGAAGTATCACAATAACACAATTTTATGCTAAAACTGTGAAATTCAAAATCAACGAACAAGACTATGTACCTCACATCAATGTAGACATGCGATTTATCGACCAAAATAGTCGTCCAATAAGATGTAACATATACATCCCGGTGGCCGCCTCGTGCATAAAATACTTCATCAATGACTCATAAGTCTCTCAAAGCCGGGAGAGACGAAAATGAGCTCTCGTATTAAACTTAAACTCCTAAAATAACATGTCGCGTGTAGCCCCAAATATCTCTCAGATGTCGTAATTGCAATCTCAAGACCCATCAACGGAGGGGTGAAAACATTACCTGTTAGTGGCATATGAAATAGGTTAAAGACATCGTTCATGATAATAATCATCTCAATAAATGGAAGATGAAATGAAGATGCCTCATTTCCATTTCTCAACAAAAGAATAAAACATTGAAGTGTCAAACATTGAAGTGTCAAGCATTGGTGCCTCTGGAGCAACCAACTCTACTTCATCTACGATATAAAGTAGGTGGTTGACGAGACTCTTTGATCCTTATGTGGTGAGAACCTATGGGAGTTACTCTAATGACTCTATGACGTAAATGACTATCCACATCATATATGTCGTCTCCGCCAAAGCTCTCTACAACATCCCTAATAGATATGTTGTTCGATATTTATATGATTCTACCATCTCTTTCTCTTATCCTCACTAAAAATAAAATAAAAAGTTACTGGAATTTTTTTATTAAAAAAAATAGTATCCACCGAATTTTTCAAATATTAGTTACATGGGTACTCACCATATCTTTTTGAAAATGCCACTATAAATCATATAAATTCTACATGAAGTTTTGAAAAAAAATGGTATAAAATGGATTTATATCATATATTTTTAGAAATGCGTTAAAATATAAAAATTTGGTTCCGAACTTTTTAAAATCCGATATAAATGCATACACATATGTCCCCTATTTTACATGACTATGCTAAAAATCCAATAAAAACTTATCAATCTGAAAACAAAGACATGCTTAGTTGTGAATATCGGGTAAACTCTTAAAAAATCCAAAATCGTGTGATATGTTTTGAAAAATCCAAAATAGTCAATTTTACTTTAACAACCTCACTTATTTTTGTTCATGTGGTATTTTAATAAAATCACCCAAGATGGGGTGTCAGGTTTAATTTGAGAGGTGCCATGTTGAATACTCAAATTTTGGAGTCCATAAAAGCCAAAAACCTATACAGCCCATTATGAAAAAGATTATAGTCAAATTTAAATTAATTTTATAATGATCTGTTTCGAAACCTCAGTAATTTATGCTGACGAATGCTTCAGAGGCACTCTTTAAAGTTTTCAAATAAAAAATATTTTTTTAAAAAATTAATTATTTTATTTTTTAATGTATTGAATACAGATATTTTTAAAAAAATTATTACTTTTTAAACCCTTAAAGAGTGTCCATGAGAAATTCGTTAGCATTTTCAAAAAAACCATTAACCTTGATAAAGTTAATTTCACCTTATACCTTAGTGAAGTTAAATTTTTTTGGGATTAAATATGTTTGTGGTCCATTTAAATATCAGAAACTTTATTTTTAGCTGTTTAAAAATTTTCTTTAAAGAATTTTCCTTCTAATATTTTTCGTCCATATTTTTAGTCCCTCTTGTCAACTTCCATTAACAAAAGCTGATGTGGTACGTCACAGTCTCTTTCTGGCAAATATGTTGGTGTGGCATGTCACGTCACTTAAGATCGACCTCATATTTTGCTATAAAAATGTGATAGATTGCAGGATCATAAACCTCCTTAAAATAACCGAAATCATTAGAGCAATTCCAACAAGGATTAACGTGAACATAAGTTGAATCTGTGAATCCTAGGACACCACTTGGTAAGAATCATGATATTGTCACCACGCTGCATGAAGAGAATCACAAACATGAATCTGTTTTGCCAAAGTCTGGTGAATTTGTGAATGCTACTACACTACTTGGTAGACAAACTCCATTGAACTTCCATGGTTACAAACCTTCTTGCGAATTCTCAGCAACCAGAAATTTGCATATTTGGGTTGTGTGAGTGAGTGGCCTCAAATTTTATCTTTTGAAGGGAATATTTGATGACTTAAGATTACTAAATTTGAATGTTGATGAGCTGAAAATTCTTATATTTTTCTTGTTTAATTTCTTTGGCTAAATAGTGTTGTTCCTTGATAGTCCTTTGTTTATGTATGTGAGTTGGTTATGTTTTGGTGTTTGTGCTTATAGGATCACATGACATTCGTCTTTTATTATTTTACTGTGAGTGTTGTTTTTCACATAGTGAATCTTCATCTTAATTGGTTCTCGCCCTTTTATATTTTTAACAGTGTTGTTGAATGCATAAAAAAAAGTGTTATTAGTGTACTGCACTATGTGGGACAGACGAATCAATGATTTGCCAATGATTAATGGATTAATTTTTCATTGTGCGTGTTAAGAGAATAGTTCAAAGAATTTCAGTAAGATTGTGAATTTAGAAATGTGAAAAGGAGAAGATTTTCTAGAAAAATCTAGTTGTTAATTTCCTCAACAACGGTCTTAATTTGTTTAATTTTGTGTGACATTCATATTGGAGCTACTTTTCTAAGATATGATTGATTATATAAGTAACTTCAACGTGTAATAGTGAGATATCCTATCTTTATCAGGTTATCAAACTTTTTTTCATTGCGTTGTAGTTGGAGCCATGACCGACTATCGGGTCCCTTCTTCAAGCTTTACATTGTTCTATGGCATCTTCGGGTTCAATTACATTTTATGTAACCTCTGCATGCTTCTCCTAGTTCTGTTATATTTTCTGTAACGGCTACATTGTTCTATGGTATCGCAGATTCAACTAATGAATTGTTTCAGTTATTTTAAAGGAGGTTTGTAACCCCGTAATCGATTTCATTTTTATAGTAAAGTATGAAATTGATCTTAAATGATGTGGTATGTCACATCAACATATTTTCCACACTATCATTATCATGTGTACTCCCAGACATTAAAAATTATCCACGTAGTATGCCACGCCAGCTTCTTTTAACGAATGTTTACTAGAAAGACCAAAAGTGTGGATGGAAAATATTATGAGGACTATTCTTTCAAGATAATTTTTTGAGGGACTAAAATGGAAGTTTGAGATATTTATGGGGATCACAAATATATTTAACCCATTTTTTTTATAAATTTTCTAGAAACGCCAAGCCAAAAGAAACACCTTGCTAACAAAAAATAATTTAAACCATCCCTTGAGTTGTCAAATGAACATGTTATGGATTGGCCAAAGGCATAAGGAAGCAGGCCTAATCACAAAGGCTCAATCCAAAATTTCTTCACAAATTTAGATAAACTGGCGGAACCTCATCAAAGATTTTGGCACTTATTCTCAACTATTTATGCATTGGCTATTATTAGATCTGATAGGGGGACTCTCATATCTCATCTTGGGTTAGACATAAATGTTTTAACCTTTGGCCATATATAAGCCATATCACGCGCCATAACATGTATTATCTCACTCCCAATCTTACAAACTACATCTCTTTAACTTTACTCACTTGGATGTTGTACTGGTAATCTTGCATGTCCACCTGACCAAAAGAACTCACTTCGTTCATATTATATAATTCTCGTTCCACCACATAGTAGTGACGCGTCTATGAGAATCGACTTCTGATTTTTTTGAATGTTTGCAAGAAACTATTATCTTTTCACCGCTACTTTGTAATAATTGTTTTGCTTCATACTATAATCTTCGGTTGATATTATACACACAATGGAAACATTTAAGTCTTCTTGGCTAGCCGCCCAACGTAACATCACTTCTGGCGTGAGAATTAATGTTTGTTGTCCCCTGAAAGAGGCTCCACCTCCTCCAACACATGAAGTCGATCCATTCCTAGTAACTTTTTCCTCTATATCGACTTCTCAAAATCTAGTTCCTTCAACTATTGGCCAAAGCACGTTCGAGGTTCTCACTACTACAAATAATACATTTCATGACAAAGCTTTCACCTCACCTAACAAAATATCGAGGTATAATTCCAAGACGTGCCATGTTTAATTTTTTGTTATAAAAAAATATCATTCATTCCCTCGGTTTTTGAATATAACCGAGGTGAAAAATAATTTGAGGCATGCTTTAAATTCCAGCAAATGCAGCTTACGTTTTTATTTATTAAAAGTGGTGCCTTTATTTTTATTTATTTTTTTATTTATAAATTAAATAATTTAGTCATTTGGTTTCTTTAATAACTGAGAGGTTAGATAATCAGATTTTACTATAAAAGCATTTTTTCATTCAGTTTTACCTTAAACCTAAATCATCTATAATCGCTCCAAACTCCTACACAATTGCTTTAGGATAGATTGCAAGACAGAACAAATCTTTAAGATTTTGTTTTGTATGTTATTCTTCTAACACCAACCTTGAACAAAACATGTTTCTCCTCTTGCAACATATCTCACATTATGGTGTTTTTTTTGTTGTTGTTGCTGTTTTTGTTTTCACCTCTTGCAAGGTCATTGTTATATTTTAGAATATCCTTCTTATCTTTTCAATCAAAGAAAACACTCTATCATTTATTGCTTTATTCGATTTACAACATTGAGAAATTTATTTTTAAACATATTGTAAATTCCAAGCAATGTTATTGTTTAATAATACAAGATCTTGAAAAGTTTATTTTGAATATTGCAGCACACAAAGAAAGTGGTGAATGGTAAGAAAAAAGGAAAAGGGAAATAATACATGTTACTTCCAATTTTTGATCATTCACCATTTTTTTGCAAATAATATATTACCTTTATTATTTTATAAAATTGAGGGGAAAATTCCTATTTTATTTTATTTTTTAATTAAAAAGAAATAACTTTTTTCCCTCGGTTTTATTAAAGAGACGAGGGGTATAGTTACTCAGTTAACCTATAACGAATCAATTCCCTACATTTATAAAGTAACAACATTCAAGATAGTGTCAACAAATCAATCCACAAGAAACCATCTACATCCAATAAGAATCAGAACACCACCATTATATATTTTGGACGTTATCTTTTGGTACTCAAACATTGATAATGAAAACATTTGCCAAGAAAATAGTGAAATTTAGAAAATTTAGAACAGATATATGGGATGGATTGCAAGTGCAGAAAAAAATTGTTCCAAGGTTGGTATTCTTACATAATAACTTATTATTTAACTAGAATTTTATGTTATGTTTCTAACATTTTTTATGTGATATCAGAAATTGGATGGGTGCAAAATCATTGAACTTGAAAAGCAATATGTATGCAACATTTGTTCTTCTCTAAGAATAATAGTGACAATGATGAATGAGATTTGTCAAAATTTTGTACTTGTAGATTGAAACCAAAATAATGTAACATAAGAAACTTTGTATTTTGATATAAAAAAATGGATATTTGTAAACAATGTAATTTAATATTTTGTGTAAACAATGTAAATTTGTTTTTTTTTAAATCTTGTTCCCCTCGGTTTTTTTACATAAACCGAGAGGTATGTGGCGCTAGTTTTGAAAATATAAAAATGTTGTTATTGGGGGTCGAACATATAACCATTTCAACTATCCCCTCAGTTAATCAGAAACTGAGGGTTAAAGTGACAAGTTTTCATGACGCTCTTTGTTATCTTGCTTTTGTAACCGAGGTAAAATGTTTTTTTTTTGTAGTAGCGTCAACTGATATTCCAGCCTTTCCAACAATTTCTTCAAGGTCAAACTTCAAAGCAATTGTGCCCACAACCATAAGTCCCTATACTATAGATGCTCTAGATCCTCCAACAACTCCAAGCTAACCAAGGCATGCAAGGAGAAAATGACCTTCTCATTAGAATTTATAACTTAGTGCAACATCACAATGCACATCTCTTGGCCGAGAGACTCCTCGGAATTTAAGAGAACTTATGATGCTCTCCACCTAAAGATACTTCCCCATATGAAATAGTGCCACGCAGTAATCGCAAAACTATGTCACAACTGATTCCCCTTGATATTGCCTTTAAGTGTATAGCAACTTCTAGATCGCCAGTTTGTCCCCTATACTAAGAATGTAAATAACCCCCACGTGACTTCGAAGGTAGATGCATAATCGACGCTCCCCCCTAACGATGTTTTACTTGAGGATATTATTTAATCCTCCCTCAGAGAGAAGACATGCCCAATGTCGAAGTATAAGTTCTTAATCAAAGAAGAAACTTGTTCTTAAGGCGCATCCTTAGCAGTCGTATCCCAAAGTCTCTGAAAAACCCCCGCAAAATAGATACCACTACGATAGGGCCGAAGATCCTAACGAACACGGCGAAAACATTGACACCATTTTTTATTATCACTGTGCCTAGAGTGTGGTGAAATGTAAGTTATTCATTCTGACCCTCAAGGGGGCCTCTATGTCGTGGTTCAAAACCTTACCTGACAGTTACAAAGATATTTGGAAGGAACTCTGTTACTTATTTACCATCTAGTTGTCCCCCCCAAAACGACAACCCAAGACTATAGTTATCATCAGCGAAATCTAACAGAATAAAAAGAAACCATTTGGGAGTACATAGACTGATTCACCAAGGTATACGTTGAAGTGGGAAGGACAAATTGAGGCAAAAATGTTGGATATTCGAGAAAAGTCTTAGATTAAACTATATGCTTTGTGATAGGTTAAAGTTGGAAAGAGCCATGCGTATAAGTAGAAGTTTTACTAGGTCAAAACCCTACATTAGATAGTGTTATTTTCATAAGAGCCACAAACACGTGATTGAATAGCTAATTAAGAAAGGGAGGATAATGTGATACATCCAAAAGGACGGTAAAAAGGATGATCATAAAAAAAATAAGAAAATGTAGTACACGATATGAATCTCGCAGAAAGTGGTGATCCCATCTCTGAGAGAAAGAACCCCTAAAAAGATGATTGAGGTTGTGGTAGAATCTAAATGGAGAATGGATAGCAATGACAAATGGGGAGAAGGCATGAGAGAAAAACCTTGATTTATAGCCTATATCACAAGAGGTTTTCCTCACCCTAAAAATACATCTAAGGGGACGATCAAAAAAAGGATTGTTGAGTTCATGGTGGTCGATAAAGAAGAAGAGGTGACCCCAAGGGGAAAGTGAAAATACCCATCTTTGAGTTTAAGAGAAATGAGAAGGTAGAGGCAGCTTGATCAATATTTTCCCAAGTGATAATGGTGACTATGGCCAATTTTGACTTCTCAAGAATCCTTATTGATTGGTGAGCTTATGTCATATCATGTACATTGATCTCTTTAAGAGGCTAGGGTTGAAACACCAATAAGGTTGATTTAAGTTCTTGGTGGTATCATGTAAGAGTGTGTACAACTGCATTTTAGGAAGAATTTTCGATGCAACCCTAGACATCATGGCTTCCAACAATGAATGTATTTTCACCCAATTCTCTTATTTATTATCATGAAAATATAATATAGCTATAGGGTATTTTTATAAACAACATGAGTGCATGATTAAAGAAATTAAAATCCAAAAATGAAAGTCGTGCAACTAAAGATAATAAACCACAAAACTAAAGTGGTGATCCAGGATCACCCCCCCCCCCCCCCCCCCCCTCTTGGTAATTATCTCATCCATAGAGGAGGAGGTGAGTCCATACTACGTCAACCTCAAACCAAGTCTAAACTTGAGGGGAGGGATGAAGAGCAGACCCTTGACCAAAAAAAAGAAACACGGCCTCGGGAAGGGAGGAAAAACAAGACCTATGGCGGTGGCAAGATCCTTGAAAGTTAATTTGAGAGCCACATCACAAACCTTCAGAGGTAAATACCATGGTAAGATAATAAAGAAATATAACCTCACATCAAGATAAATACAACAGCGAACATTCACGAAGTTCATAGTCATCAACTCAAACAGTATCCGTACAATGATAACATATCATTAAAAAACCTACGAGTTTGGCTCGTTACCAAGATTCACTAGCCTCCCGTCCATTATCTCTTTCTCATGATGAATATTCTCCCTTGATATTTTCACCTGGGGTTAGAAAAATCCCATCTGCTTCGAAGCGTTCTCAAAAGAGGTATGCATTACAAAGTAACCATGTTCCACAATATGTACATACTTTTTAGATAGATCGACATTTTCATAACACCTCTATTAAAGGTCATCTTGAGATTTCTTCCAAACTTCCCGGGCTTCATTTTGGGTGCCTTAAGTTCTCTTAACATATTGTGATAAAAATCCAAATCCCTACTCATATTAGCAAGGTCGGTCTTAGTGTTGAACAATACCTTCCGAGAGGATGAAAATGCGACATCCCTCTTCATTATACCCTGAGTCAACAATTGCACCTTCTCATCCAATAAGTGAAGATACACACAAACTTCCACCTTATCACCATTCTCCCTCAAGAGGTTACTCGTCTTGAGAAGTCCATTAAAATGTTGGTATCCATCGATAAGGAGGGTGCCGATACGCTCCTCAAACACATATTTGTCCATTTGAATATGGTCATGTGCAAAGTCATGCACTTTACATGCAACTCTAAGGGCCAAGATAGCAGAAGCCTTGCACATCCGATATGGCATTTCCTTCGTTTATTTTTTTACAGACAACTTCAGATTTAGTTGAGAAATAGGCGTAGTCCTCTCACATGGATTTTAAATCATGTGCACTTATTCTTACCTCATTGAACATTTTTATGGGATTTTAAATCATAAAGGTTGAGCTTCTATCACTGAATGGACAGGGCGACCACTGCCATTGGCTACTTTCCAAGCAAACCACTGTTAACTTCCGTCGGTCGAGCCAACCTCCTTCGGTCAAACCAATCTCTCGCTGCTCTTTTTATGTTCTAATTTTTGTCAAACTCAAAGCATATTTTCTTTGTAACTAAAACCATTTTGATTAGATTTCACACATATAAAAGATATTATTTTGTCATCCAATAACTACTTTATACACAAATAAAAAAAATATAATTTTTCTTTCAACCATATTATTATGATATCTCTAATTCAATTAATTTTATATATCTATCGCCTTGTTTGAATTGACATGTTTAAACTTTTCTACTCACATAAATTTTGTGACATTAATTGAAAGACTTTATCAAAACAACTTATAACTTTCTTTATAAACTTTTTAAAACATATTTTTATAAATTCACTAAAATAATTTATATAAACAATTTATACCATCTTAGCGCTTATTTTGAGTTTATTAAATAGATGTACTTGGACAATATACTACTTGGACAATATACAACTGAACACACCCTCAAAATGAGAAAATTATATCTTCGTAGATATAAGTTTTCACAAAAACAATCTTCTTCGAACAACATTGCATTCTTTTAATAAAATGATTAATCTAATGCTACATTTCATTGTATCTCTCAAATATCAAATGTTTCTATCAAGTACCATAAAATATATACAAGTCGATTATTTTTAAACAACAACATATTTTTGCATTTGTTTAACTTTAAAACAATATTAATTTCTTAATAAAATATCTTTGGAATGATTTAAAAAAAATACTTAGATTATTTACAAATTGAATTGCTCTAAATTTGAATATTCTATGCCCCACAGTTCTATGTTAAAATTGAAACTACTATTATTGCAGTAATTAGCTATGATTTTGAACAAGAAGGTGGGGTGCTAAAGTTATGGACTGAAACAACTAATAGGCCAAATGGGTTTATTTCAGCTGGTCCAATTAATCATAGAAAGAATCTACTACTACTTCGAGCGTTTAACTTGTTTAACTTGACATCTCCCTAATTCTCCCTAATTAAATCTAGCACCCCCATTTAAAATTAAATGATCATGATACCCTTGTAAAAATTTCAGAAATTTTAAATTTTCTAGTTTTGTATCGGAAATTTTAAACGGATATTAAAAATTTTGTGAATTTACATGTTTTTATCGCTGTTGTAAGACAGATACTAGAAATTTCAAATTTTCCATAAGAATTATACTGGAAATCATGACTTTTGCGTAAAATTGTTAAAAATCTCAGAAATTTTGAATTTCTAGTATGTCGGAAATTTCAAATTATGCCAAATTTCCGGTAATACTCCCAAAATTCTCAAAAACATGAAATTTAAAATATAAAAAAATTGGTGCAACGGCCTGCATAAGTGGTTCGATTAAAAAGTCATCACATATAATAGATACATATTTAACACAAAAGTTGTTCTCCATACAAGATTACAACACTACTTCTATGTTTTTATCAGAACGAACAGTCACAACTATAATACCATGTTGTTTGTCAGTATTTTGTATCCAGACTAATACTTCAGATCGAGACTCAAATATTTATCATTTACATCACATAAAAAATATATTATCAATATCATATAAGGGCGAGAAAATATTTAATTTAAACTTATTACATAGCAAAATATATTTTGTCTACGGTGAAGAATTGCATACAATCGTTACACGAATATGTAGATGACCATGACGGCTCCGGACCGCACAAATAAAGCATTTTTTAAAATTTCTACTATGTTACCGGAAATTTCAAATATACTCCAAAAATTTTGGTATACCGGAAATTTAGAAATTTTCGATATACTAAAAATTTAAAAATTTCCGATACTTGTTATTTACTCACGAAAATTTTGAGAATTTTCAATATTGTATATTGGATTTTTTGAAATTTCCGGTATTTTTATCAGATTTTTCAAATTTCCGATATGAATGCAAAAACCTAAATACCGGAAATTGCATTTTAATAAGTTTGAAAAAATAAAAAATACATAAGAAAAGTAAAATTGGAAATATGGAAAAAATTGGGGGTAAGAGGTTTAATTGTGGGTGGCAAGAAGAATTCTCTACTATTTCTTATCCCTCACTTATGTAAATGGGCCCGTATTGTTTTCAAGTTTTTAAAAGTAATTTTTATGGTATTATATATTTTTGTTTTTAAAAAATTACAAAAAAGTTTTTAAAATATTATTTTATATATTTTATTAAAAAATAATTGGATATCAAAATTTCAAAAAAAAATTATTTAATTTTGAAACTATTTCAAATAAAAATTATTTTTGATATACAATTTTTTTTTATTTGCGATTTTGATTATATTTTCATCTTTAATAATGTATGTTTATAGGATATCAAAATTAGTATTTTAATTTATAAAAAATGAATTTAAAAGAAAACTAATAATATTTTGAAAAACACTCTTATAAAACTCATTTTTGAAAATACAAAGAAAAAAAATATTTTTTTAAAACTTAAAACAAACTGACCAAATATGACCCGCTAAAATTTGTAAAAAAAATAATATTATTAATATAAACAGTAAATGCAAATAAGATTTTAAGGGATGAAATTGAGATTGTTGGGGTTAGATATTATATGAGAATGTTAAACCAAATTTATGTCTAGAGTTGAGCATCTAACATATGAATATCTTTGATTTAGTTAAGAAAAGTATCTTTTAATATCATTTCAAAACCATAATAACAAGTTATAAGTAGTTAATTCATAACGAGCATTAAGAACGAAGATAATCATCAATATTAACGAATAACGGAAACATACATAACTTCATGATCAATACGAATACATGAGTGTTTGAATAACTATATATAACCTCAACAAAATAGATTTTAGCGACTCTTACTCATAGTAACTTTATAGTGATGATCCGAGAAAAGGACATGAAACAGCATCAACGGCAACTTCTCGGTCGGACAAAGCCTCCACCTTTGGTTCTTTGATGTCTCTCTTGGGAATTTCCCTCTTAATTCTCTCTTGTTATTACAAATTTTTTAACTATAACAATGTGGACTTTGGAACTAATAACACATAGAATGAATATAAATTAAACTGAATGAGAAATCTATATATAGAGTTATGTTATGGTATCCTTGCCTAGCAAGGTATTTGACTAGCCTAACGATTTCTTCTTTACTTCATCACTAAGTCAGGTTCAACTCGTCAACTTATCCCACTTGGGATTGACCATCATATCTCGCTTGGTTAGCCTTCCTACTCCATCAAGCGAGAAAACTCTTCCTTCACCCTTAAGTTACTTATCTTAGGGGGTCTTCTGAACATCCTTTGCTTGGTGAGCTTGTCACCTCGACTTGCGAGATGTCTTGCTTCGGCATGAGGTAACTTGGTATGGAAGGAATCTCCAACCGTTTGTGCTCTCTTTGAGAGATGGAGTTATAAAGGTGCCATGTCTTGGCCTGTCTCTAGCTGGGTGAGCCTCTAGCCTCGTCTAGCGAGTTTTCAGCTATCAACTTATGTCGTTTGTTTCTTCTTTGTGTAATTTCACATGTACTCACAAATATTACAGTTAAAATGTTCACACGTGTGTTTTATCTTATTTTTATGATAAATTGGAGGTTTTCATATGATTTGTTGTGTTGTAAGTTAATAAGTGTTAAAGATAAATAAGTAAATTTGGCAATAATCATTACATTCAACCGGAATATGTTTCCATGAAAGTGTTTGGATGTCTAGTTTTTTCCTATAGCCCAAAGATACATAGAACTAACCTTGATCATAGTTATAGAAAATGTGTTTATATAGGCCTTAAAACTAGTGTTAAAGGTCACATTTTATATGACCTTCATAATAAACAAATTTTCATCCCTACGGACACCATTGTTTTGAAAATATTTATCCTTATCACATTCCTTCAACACATTTTAGCACCACACCACAACCTATCCTCCATAACAATATTAATTTCACCATGGATTACTTAGACAATCATGTCCCTTATCCTCTTCACCCCAACCATCCCACCCCAGAACCTATCATCACACCTACATTTGCCTACACAAATTCTACCACCCATTCTCATATTCCCATCAAGACTACTACCCATCTCAGATAACACACGTCATACCTAATCAGTAACAATAATCCTTCTATTATTCTGATAAGCGATAAAATCATTGTATTTATTGTTTATTTTATTTCTATTTTTATAAGTGTTTGCATCATTTTAGTTCCATTTTATGTGTTTTTGTCTCGTTTTCATGTTTTCAGGTAATATGAAGGTATTAGATCGAATCAGAGCAAGAAAGGCCAAAGATCTAGCGAAAAGGGGCTTTTCCCATGCAAATTTTTTGAGACCAACACGGCATGGCCGTGTCCCATGACACATGTCGTGTTAGACCTATTGAGCCAGCCTCATACGAGCAAACTGAGGCTGATGTAGCCAACCGATTTTCTCTAACACAACTCGTGTCAGTCCTTAAGTAGTTGTGAACTTTTGGTTTTTTGGCAGTTCTGTGCCTTTTCATCATCCATAACCTCCATAGTGTTGATAACCAGCGATTAATAGTAATAAAGATCAAAATTAGTGCCAATTATAAGTAACTTATGCCTTGCATTAGTATAAATAGAGGCTTAGGCACCAAGCAAAAGGGGAGAGAGACCTAAGAGTGACAATTAGGGATCCACCACTTCTACTACCATCCTACTTATCAATTGTTATTTTCTTTGTATTTTCCTTAAGTTCTTGCAACTCTTGTAACTTTGTTTCACTTTTGGTATTGCAATTTTGCCATCATTTTCATTTCAAGTTGTTATTTCTTTTACTTGCTTTAATTTGTTTATTTTCTTGTTGTTGAATTGTAATTCCTTGTGTCAAAACAGGTTGCTCGACAGAAGCAAGGAAGTGTCGAATCACCCAGTGTGTCGAGTTGTATTAGTGTACAGAGTGTCGAAGCAAGTTGCTTCATACAGGATTTTGACGTAGGCCTATTTTTAGTAGTGTTAACTATTTTAGGCTTTTATAGTTTTGGGATTTGGCTTAGGGGGTAAGTTAACCTAAATCTATAAGTGGAGGGAGTAATCTTTATTCTTGTAAGAGAGAACTCATAACATTGTATTCACAGAATTTTGCAGTTGCAAAGTAAATAAAGAAGTTTTCCACAGGTTGCGGGTAGAGAGAAAACTCTGCACAAAATGTTCTTCTTCTTCTCCAACGTTATTTTCTTTATTTCTCACTTGTTATTTTATTTTCATTGCCATTGCATGATTTATAACAATCTTGTTCATCAAGATTGATAGAAATTCTTCATAGGTTGTGATGAATTTCCAGCATCTGGTATCTAGAGCTTTGGTTTAAGCGATTCGTGGGAAAAAAATCACGATGGCAATGAATCATCCAAACGGGCATTTTTTAAAGAATCTTCTGATTCTTAAGAATAATAATTATGAGAATTGGTGCAAGCAGATAAAGATTGTGTTTTGTTATCAAGATCTTTGGGATCTTGTGAAGGAAGGAGTAACAACGCCTGCAGAAAATGCGACGGATCAAGAAAGGATTGCACATAAAGAATTAAAAAAGAAAGATTATAAAGCTCTCTTTATAATCCATCAATATGTTGGTCCAGATAAATTTGAAAAGGTTAGTGATGTAGAGTCAACGAAAAAATCCTGGGAAATTCTAGAGAAGTCGTTTGGAGGCGTGGAGAAGGTGAAAGAGGTGAGGTTACAAACTCACAAAAGAACGTATGAATTGCTTCAGGTGGAAGACAATGAAAGCATAACTGATTTCTTTACTAAGGTTACGAAATAGGTGAACCAAATCAAGGTTAGTGGAGAAGTGCTGACATCATGATCTGTTGTTGGAAAGATCTTGAGGTCGTTGGCTCCAAAGTTCGACCACGTGGTAGTAGCCATAGAAGAGTCAAAAGATTTGTTAAAAGTGGCAAAGGAAGAGCTTCAAGGGACGCTTGAATCTCATGAACAAAGAATGGTCGAAAGAGATGTAGGAAAGTCGAAGAGTGATATGGCTTTGCAGGTGCAATCAACAAAAGAAAGGAAAAGCAAAGGGAGCTGGAATGGCAATAAAGGCAGAGGAGGCTACAATAATTCGATTGGTCGAAATAAGCAAGAAGGAAACTGGCCAAATCATAGAAAACCCTGGAACCAAGGCAACCAAAGAGGAGGTACTGCAGGTAGAGGAAGAGATGGTGGTCGAAACCAGACAAGAGTCACATTCAGTGTTACAATTTTCAGAAGCATGGTCATTATTTTAGTGATTGACCAGAAAAGCAGAAGAATCAAGAAACCTATGCAAAGCTAGCGAAACATGAAGAAGAAAAGATGTTGCTGATGGTTACAATGAGAGATGAAGAGAGGTTCAAAGACCAATGGTACTTGGACTCAAGATGCTCATCACACATGTCTGGAAGAAAAGGTTGGTTTGTCAACATAAAGCCCTCAATGAAGAACATGGTGAAATTTGCAAATGATAATACTCTAGCATTTGAAGGTGTTGGTGATGTTCTGATTATGAGGAAAGATGGCAAGAGGTCAGTAATTTCAAATGTGTTGTACATACCAATCATGAAGAGCAATTTGCTCAGCACAGGGCAGTTAGTCGAAAAGAACTATAAGGTGTCGATCAAAGACAACATGATGAGAGTTCTCAACTCAAATGGAAGGTTGATCTTGAAGGCTCAAATGTCTCATAATGGAACCTTCAAGATTGAGCTTAATGTGATGGAGCATAAGTGCCTTGCTATAGCAGCCAGCAGAGATGAATGGATATGGAATTATAGACTTGGCCATCTCAATTTCAAAGACATAAGAGATTTGAAGAGAAGAAATATGGTTTCAGGATTACCAGAAATCGACATTCCAAACTAAGTGTGTGAAAAATGTGTGCAGGAAAAGCAGCAAAAGAATAACTTCAGTAAGGATGCAGGAAGTAGGTCGAAGGAAATTCTTGAAGTCATATACTCTGATGTATATGGTCTTATCCATGTGGATTCGATTGGAGGTAACATATACTTTGTTACATTCATAGATGATTTCAGTCGGAAACTGTGGGCTTACCTGATCAAGAAGAAAAGTGATGTGATCGAGGTATTTGCCAAGATTAAATCTATGGTCGAAAGACAAAGCGGTCGAAAGATCAAGATTTTGAGGATTGATGGTGGTGGAGAATATGTGTCGAAATACTTCGACGCATTATGTGTGAAAGAAGGGATTATGCATGAGGTGGTGTCACTCTACATTCCACAGCAAAATGGAGTCGTAGAAAGGAAGTATTGAACCATCATGAATATGGTGAGAAGTATGTTGAAAGGCAAGCATCTATCCAAAGAGTTATGGGGAGAAGCTGTATCGACTGCAACATATATCCTGAACAGATGTCCGACGAAGAAGCTAGAAGGAATCACGCCAGAAGAATGTTGGTTTGGTGTCAAGCCTAGCTTGAGGCATCTGAAGGTGTTTGGATCTATATCACATAGACATGTGCCAGATCAGTAGAGAAGAAAACTTGATGGCAAGTCGAGTTAGATGATCCTGATAGGATATCATTCAAATGGAGGATTAAAGTTGTTGGACCCAGTGAACAAGCAAGTGGTGATCAACATGAACGTGATCATAGATGAGCTTAAGGAATGGGATTGGATTGAGAATGTTAAGAAGGATTCAGTGAGAATATTATGTGATGAACCAGGTAGAGTAGTTCGACAATAAGTCAGAGGTGAAACAGGCTCAAGTCGACCTTAAAGAACAAGACACGTGCCTGCAAGGTTGCAAGAATGTGTGATTACATCAGATGATATGGTCAATGAAGAAGGTGAGTTAGTACACTATGATTTCTACGTAGATGACGAAACAGTCAATGCAGCTAAGGCATTAAAAGATTTGAAGTGGGTGAAAGTAATGAACGAAGAACTGAAGTCAATCAAAGTCAACAACACTTGGTCACTTGTCGTATTTCCCCAAGACAAGAAGGCAATCGATGTGAAGTGGGTATACAAGTTGAAGTTGAATCCCAAAGGAGAAGTGACTCTGTCATACCCCAAAATTTGCCCGTTAATATCACAAGGCATTTCTCAAGGCATTCCAACTTATTTTCCAAGACATTGATCGTAAGGGAACCAATACCCAGCTCACAGATGGCCAAATCCAGAAAATGGCCCAAACTGGCATGCTCGCTAGGCGAGCAAATCCTTCGCCTAGCGAACCCTTCGCTACGCCACTCGCCTAGCGAAGCTTGCGAATAACAGAAAATTCTGGGCTTCATTCTGAGCCCATTAGGTCATAAAAAGAGCATTATAAATACCACAACTTCAGTCAGAAAAAGGAGGAGGACGAAAAGAAGACGGACAGAAGGAGACGAACCGGAACCCTAGCAATCAAACCTTGGAGGCTAATCAAGAGAATTCAGAGCAACCCTAAAGGAAACCCTGAAGGCAATGTATCGGCACAAGGTTTACCTCCATCCAACTCAATCCGATACCGAAAGTGATCTGCCAATTCAACATTGCAATTCAATTGCAAACAGGTTTGCGCATCACTACTGTTTTATGCTTCCAATCTGTAATCTCTAAATACATAATGCATCATGATTGAATTTTTGGATATGTAATTAGATTTTGCATGTGAGTTTAAGTATGCCTGAATATCATGAATGTTTGACCATGTTACTTCTGTAATTGAATGCCATAGGGTCTGCAGCTTGTTGAAATTGTACTGTTATCAAAACCAAAACCCGCAGCCGCTCGCTAGCCCATCGCTAAGCGAGCATGTAGCGAGCGTTCGCTAAGCCTTCGCTAGGCGAGGCAGCAGCGAACGTGACAGTCGCTGATTTTTTCTGTTCTGTTCTATGTTTATCGGATCTGTTTTATTCTATGATTTTTCTATTTTGTTCTATTCTGTCCTACTGCTGTGTTCCTTTTGTTTGGTGCAATTCTCGATTGTACCCTGATTTGGTATTCTGACCTGTTTGCTGAATATTGTAAGGACTCACATACATACTCCCGGAGAAGGTAGCTTGTTAGGTATTCCACTTTATTTGTGGGATACCCATGTGGAGATTCATCCTGATTACTTAATTGATTTTAATGTAATTATTTAACTGATTTTAATGTGGAGATTCATCCTAATCACTTAATTAATGTGGACCTAATTACCTAATTGATTACAACTACCTAATTGAGTGTAAAATATTGCCTTTGAATATGTGATCTTGGACCTCTCTTTGTTGCCCTACGGTATTACGGTATAACGGTCATGTCCCGCGAATGTGGGGATATACTTAGCAAAGACCCTTCGATTAAATCATCATAAAATAAATCATAGTCCCTCGGATGCTGCCTTCGAATATATGATTTTGTCCCTCGATGACCCTTCGTCGTAGCCTACGGTTAAATGATGATCGTCCCTTCGAATGCTAAAGTATCCTTACAAATGTTGCCTTCAATGACCAATCGATGACCCTACGATGACCCTTTTACATCCAAAGGATAAAACTACTTACTTCTCAATAGTAAGGACAGTTTTACCCTCATAAGGATAGGAAATGCCCATAAAGACCTTGGGTAGGTATAACTCCTAATTGCTGACTCACAACTTAAACTACTTTTCACACCTCACACTTTTCAAAACCTCTATTAGAAAATCACCACTTGGTATACATTCGTACTAGAATCATTACCAAGTTATATTTTTCTAAACCGCTTTCAAAATTAAACGAGATAAACACTTTGTATACATTCGTACAAGAATCATTACTAAGTTAAACTCTCTTTTCAAAACATTTTCTAAGCAATTCACAAACACTTTTTTTTCAGACAAACATAAGTGATCCAGCAATTAAGAGCCCATGGATAACCATGGATACAAAGGGTGCTAACACCTTCCCTTTGTATAATGTACCTCCCGAACCCAAAATCTAATTAAGGTCTTTCCTGTTCTTTTCCACCTTTCCTTATTGGATAAAAGAAAAGTCGGTGGCGACTCTTGCTATCCGCGACATTGCGATTAAAAGCAAAAACACACCAAGTCAGTTCACCGTATGACAGACTCGATACAATACGGGACTTGTGGCGAAAGGATTTCTTCATAAAGAAGGAATCCACTTCAACGAAATTTTTGCACCTGTTGCTAGGATCAAAACAATTAGGTTGGTTGTTGGTCTAGCAAACATGAACAACTGGCAGATGTGTCAGATGGATGTGAAATATGCACTCTTGAATGACCCCTTAGAA